>NW_017387767.1:0-2260 GCF_001664035.1 Metschnikowia bicuspidata var. bicuspidata NRRL YB-4993 | reverse complement strand
CATTGAATCAATGGCACATCTGCTTCTCCCTGCAGGCCTGTAGTTTGTCAATTTACCTCGAGTTGACCTTGCTTAGATTGTGGAAGAAGGACACCCCTGTGGTTCGTAGAAAAAGAGAGCTAAACAGTACAGCTTTGGATACGGGTCGCAAGTTCCAAGACTGCATCCAACTTGAGGAATGATTTTCGCTGCTGGATCTCGTAAAAGGGACATCGACTCGACCGCCCAAACAGCCCCAATTTTTTTTTCTTTTTTGGTTAGATTCATCTTATTGATGAAGGAGTGGCCCACACGTCATCCCATCATAATTAAAGCCTGGAATTCGTCTCCATAGAACAAGGGCAAGATAGATTTCTAAATTCTCAATTGATAGGTCACTTGGGCAATGCGACTGTTTTCCTCTCCAGTTGTTCAATTTATAATGCGCCGCACTATGAGGTCCCTGGTATCAGATCAACGCTGAGGGTCCCTGAAACATACTAGATGTCCTTCCACTTTTGTGGGTTCTGTCAGTTATCATTTAAACAACTCATAAATCTAGAGTTCTGAGGGCTTACTCTGTGTGACTTCTAGATGATGTCTATAAAAGTAGAATAAAACTCCTTTAGAGCTCCAGAGAAACAGTGTTCAAATAGTAATGCATAAGCCCTCTGTCCCATAAACTTTCAACAAATCAAACAATACACAAGCCCTGTGTTCCTTGACGCGCCAATTGTCTACCTTGTTCTTCCCCTGCATGAGAGTGCGTTTCCTAATTTCGAGTCGCCGCAATGCTCAATGGGCCAGAGAGCAGAATTTGAGGGTTTGAATATGATCCAAGCTGCCAGTAAGCTGACTCGTTACTTCCAAACAGCAGGCAGACCAAAGGATGGATCTTCAGATGCCAGATGAAGCAGAATTCGTGTCGGAACCACTATAACAGACCAGCAGGCATAACTTTTCAAGTTCCATATGCAACTGACCTTTCAGATTGCAGTGCAACTCATGTTCTGCATATGATAGCTCTTACATATTACACCAAAACCCTCGGAGATTGGAAATTCAAATATGATACTATCATGCCTCGTTTCATTATCCCCTTCCTCTCGTACTTCTTTAAAAAAAGGGTAGATACCCAGAGACGTGATCGACAGCATTAGGTAATTTTTTGAGTATATAGCCTGATGCTTGGCGGATTTGACCATCCCACACCTTGTTTCAGTTTTCTAGTCAATATATTTCACTGGCGCATTCAGAATAGTATCAGTACGTAAACAAGGATTGGCAGGACTTACAAATAGCCACACCTTCAGGATATTTAAAAAGAGTTTGTCACTGGTCAAAAGCGCCCAACGCATCTTCACACGCAAATGTCCCTCCATCAAAAAAGATTGCAACTTCACAATTTCGTACATGATCTTCCACTACACTTCTCAGTGTTGCTACATACAGCCTCGCGTCAATCAAATTTTCCTACATGGAGCAATTAAAATATAGTATAATGTTCTATTAAAAACATTAGAGTTCACTTACAATTTCAAACTGTATTGCATTCATACTTTAGTTAGCGACTGCCCTTGTTACACAACAAGCGAGGGCATGTATTATATCGGGTAAAAAAATTAAAAAAAATATCAGACCTTGGGCTTCCTCAATGATGGAGCCGACAACTCTTTGGAGAAATTAACAAAATTTAATTCGTTCTTCACCCCAATTTTCAAGGTAAACACTAGAAGGCTTGGCGAGTCGCAGGAAGTTGGCTCCTTCAGTCCGATACCATTGTCCCAGTTGAAGCAACTACTGCAGGAGACTTATCCTAGGAGTTGATGACGTAATATCCAATACATTAACAGATACGGGCCACGAGGACCGTCCAGGCCGTGATTAACAGAATGGGACGGGCCGAGTTTCGACACTTGGTACGTATCAGAGAGCTGCTCAAAAGGTTTCTATATATATTATTTATATACTTTTGCTCCTTTAATCAAATGAATCTACTAAAACAAATCCTAAGCGAGGGTAATTAAGGAGCATGTGACGATAAATGGTGGAAATGTTTGTGCATTTTCGGGTTGAAGGAAAGACTTTATAAACTTTGTATGTCTATTATGCTGAACCATTTTAATCCAACCTGCTTGCAGATGAGCGTTAATAATATTGCCCGGAAGTGTCAGAAGCATATCTTCATGTACTTCAGTCCTCAAGCTCCTAAAATAAAACTACAAGAACATGAGTATTTTAAATTAATAACACAGTATTCGATACTATTAAGATCGTGCCC
>NW_017387766.1:0-2262 GCF_001664035.1 Metschnikowia bicuspidata var. bicuspidata NRRL YB-4993 | reverse complement strand
TCCCGTCTTCCAAGTCTCGTCTTTCATGTATCCGTCATTCATGTCTCGTATTTCATGCCATGTCCCGTCATTCATGTAGCCGTCTTCCAAGTCCCGTCTTCCAAGTCCCGTCTTCCAAGTCCCTTCCAAGTCCTGTCCATCTCCCTACCATGTCTCTTCCATGTCTCTTCCATAACCTGTCCAAGTTTCGTCCATGTCCCTTCCACGACCTGTCCATGTCCCTTCCACGACCTGTCCATCTCCTAGGAGTCGGCGAAGTTGCGGAAGCCAAACTGCTTCTGGCACCAGCTGGCGCCGTGCTCGTAGAACTCCTGCTTGGTGATCTTGACGGCGTCCAAGACGTCCGAATGCGCCAAGGCGCAGCCGCCGTGCCAGGCCGCGTGGTCCAAGGCATGGGCCTGGTCCACCACGCGCACGCCCCAGGCCGCCGGGAGCTCCAGGCGCAAGTCCGCCGCGAGCCGCGCGCGGAAGTTGCGCAAGTTGGCGGCGCCGCCCACCACGTGGATGTTGGCCAGGAGCATCGGGCGCACGGGCGCCGGGCACGCCATGATGGCGTCCACCACCAACGCCGGGAGGTTCCGGAAGCCCGCGTTCTGGAGCACCGCGCTGCGCGACCACGCGCAGTTGTCCAACAAGATCTCCGGGCGGAAGTACGCCTCCGGGCCCGTGAAGCGCTCGTCGCGGAGCACGATGGTCTGCGCGCCCGGCGCAAGCGGGCGCCCGGGCTCGCGCACGTGGCCCGTGGCCGTGGTCTTGAAGTCCGGGAGCACAAACTCGCACGCGGCGCGCAGCCGCGCGCGGAGCGCCTGCCCAAAGTCCGCCGCCACGTACAGCGTCTGCTCCTTGATGGTGTTGAGGAGCACCGGCTCGGCCGCCACGTCGTAGTGGCGGAACGCCACCGTCTCGCGGAGGAGCCCGGTCACGTGGCGCCCGCCGAACGGGAGCTTGCGCACGCCCGCCCACATCACGCGCTGGCCCAACACGGGCACCACGTGCGTGGCGCCGTGGCCGCAGTCCACCACCAACGCGTAGTCCGGCGGCGCGCGCGGCACGGCCCACGGCACGAGCTGCGCCGCGGCGCAGCGGTAGTACTCCGCAAAGCCGTACTCCTCGAACACCACGAGGTCGGTGTTCATGGAGAGCTGCGGGAGCTGGAACGGCGGCTCCGTCAACACGAGCCGCACGTCCAGCGGGTCGAGCGCGCGGCGCGGCAGGAGCCGGTCCAACGTGTAGTCCCACACGGGTTTCTGTGTCTCCCACAGCGTCAAGTGGCCCTGGTCGTGCGGCCGCTTGAAGCTGATGCCCAGGTGCAAGTTGGCGTGTGCCCGGTACTCGTTGCCGATGTAGACGATGCCGTCGCGCGCCTTGGCGAGCGTGTTGTCCACGGCGAGCGGCAGGCCGTGGTCCGCAAACCCGGCCTTGATCTGGTACGCGCCGTTGTCCAAAACGAGCTGCTGCGAGGGCATGGCGGAGAGGGCGGCGTGGGCAGAGTGGGGCGGCGGCAAAAGAAAAGTAGTACGTATGTGCGACTAGGGCCAAGGCGCGCGCGCGCCTCCAGGCCGGCTTCCCCAGACGGGCCCTGTCTTATTTCCCTTGGAATTAATAGAGAGAGAGTTTCGCTTTTGATTTCGGGTTTGATTTTTTGGTTGGTTGGGGACGGGCGCGGTGGTCTCGGGTGGTGTATTTTTCTTTTTGTTCTTTCGGGTCGGTTTTCTTTCGGGGGGTCGGTCCAGGACCTATGCTGTCTTGTTCAGTATTGTTCGTTCTCGTGGCGCGCTGGCTCTTTGACTTATATTTTGTTTAGACTCTATTTTTCAGCTTATAAACATATGATAATTAGAAGCCGTGTGATTGATCTATAGATTAAAGACTATGCTACAATTTTTAAATGTCTCACTATATTAAATGTATCACTATATTAAATGTATCACTATATTAAATGTCTCACTATATTAAATGTACCACTTTAATTAAATGTACTACTATATTTAAATGTATCACTATATTAAATGTATTCCTATATTAAATCTACCACTATATTAAATCTACCACTATATTAAATGTATCACTATATTAAATGTATCACTATATTAAATGTATCACTATATTTAAATGTATCACTATATTAAATGTATTCCTATATTAAATCTACCACTATATTAAATGTATCACTATATTAAATGTATCACTATACTTGTAATATATCACTATATTAAATGTATCACTATATTAAATGTATCACTATATTAAATGTATCACTAT
>NW_017387765.1:0-2331 GCF_001664035.1 Metschnikowia bicuspidata var. bicuspidata NRRL YB-4993 | reverse complement strand
ATTGCCCAATCCCAGTCTTGGTATCTTTGGATAATTACCTGCAATTCCCGGTGGGAATGAGAATCGCTCTTGAAAGCGCATATAATCGCACACGGCCAGGGAACCTCCCTGAGTTCCATTCTACAACCGGAGAACACGCGGTAGTACGCCGTCACAGAATAATCAGACGCGGCGAAGGTACTTCGAGGCTTTCCTCTATCCATGATAACTAAATGTTCGAGGACGAACATTCTAATTTTGGGGAGATAATGTTATGATACGACATGAGCCAGATTATAGATTCTGGGCATCCTGTATAATACGAAGGACGAAGAGTCTAAACATTCCTGATCGGGGTTACCCCTCACCTACTGTATAGAAGGGTTCCGAACTATAAAGGAGCGTGAGGCTGAGACATCCCTGAAGAAGGATAACACTTTTTAGACATCGAGAATACGACAGATAGACTAGGCCTATCCACTAAGGCTGAACTATCTATAAACCGATCTACTCGTAGTTTAAGAGACAGCTCCAGGCTGTTTCATAATACAAACTCATAAAATCCGAAATAGTGTAATGGCTATCACACGACGCTCTCACCGTCGAGATCGGGGTTCGATTCCCCGTTTTGGAGTAAGATTTCATTATCCGAAATAGTGTAATGGCTATCACACGACGCTCTCACCGTCGAGATCGGGGTTCGATTCCCCGTTTTGGAGATCGCTTTCTTTTTGCTTCATAACTATGAGGCAGATTTGGGCTTTGTACCAACCTGACGCGTATGATTAGATAAATACTCGCGAGCTGTCTGAGATCTGTGGGTGAAATGTAAGAATAAAACAGGTGTCTGCTCAATTTTTTTTTGTCTGATTTATTATTCTCAGAACACAATCTAGCGGTTTCTGTAGAATTCCTGAAATCTTGCCGGTTATGTCTGAAAGGACCCCCTACAAACCTGGTGAGTTTTCAAAATTTTCATTCAAGAACGGATATCAAGTGACTGAAAACATCAACACGGCGTATGCATTATTTAAATAAAAGAAGTTTGTATTATGTTCGAGTACAACCCTCTCCTCCATCTTTCTATGCCAAGGGATTAAAAACATCTTTGAATGAATAAAGTGTTCTCAAAATAATTGTCATCTCCAGCGACTCTCTTTGAACTTGTTTGCCTCACCTAAAAGTGGATACCCGACTCCCCTTTAGTATTTGAGTGATTTGGTTAATAATGATATTTGTTTAAATCTTCTTTAATAAGGGGATTCCTGTTCAAAGAAAATGACAAGAACTCTTTCAGAAGTGAATTAATATCTAAAATGACACTGGTGCCATCAAATCATATATTACATTTGCGAATTTTGTGAAAACTCTGCTGAGAAAATGCCTTGTTGCTGACAGGATTGTAAAAGTTTTGTGATTCCTTAAAGTGGGTTTGAGATGCTACAGCATTCTTACAATACCTCCCACAGTGGGTAATACTTCTCACACCGTAAAACGTATGCTACATGAAGATTAAAGAATCTTTTTTGAAATGAAGAGCTCTTGCGTTGGTCTTTTTGGCCTTTAGGCTTGTTTTGAGTTTTTTATTTGAATATTCTTGAACTTTCTAAAAGTGACAAGTTTAAAGTTCGAGCTTCTGAAGTGTCATGAAGTTATATCGCTTATGCCTTTGGTGCATATGAGTAGGTAAAAGGCTAGAAGTTTTGATATCATTTTGTGAAATTATTCTTGCACAGAAAAGAATCGACATCTAGATCAGTAAATGTCAGATTTCTCAATTAGTCAGGATTTTTTAAATTGTATTTGTGAATTGCCCATGAAATTCTTGCGAATTTCTTTGTTTATTTCTTCGTTCCCGATATCGAGTGATTTGTATATAAGCACGTATGTCTGATTCCTTAATGCAGAAGTTAAGTCGTGTCTTCAGTTTTACTGTGCTAGTGAAGAGGTTGAAAAACGACGCATATCGAATCAAACTAAAGGTTGTGCAGCGAAAGTCATCTGAAACAAATAAGTACTTTAAAAGTTCATAACAAGTTCCGAATCGAGAATTAAATAATTCCCCCTACCATTGAAATATTTCGCAGAGAATGAGATATTTCATGATTTTTTTTTTCATTTTGGAGAAAATTATATTATAGAGTGTCACTGGAGGGATGTAAAACCCCGCCACTAACGAAAACCTATAAAAAAAACTTTCAATAGATTGCAACATTGTCTCAGCTGAGAAGGCGCGGGCACCAACTCACGAAATCTCGAAATCTCCCAATAAGGATGTGTCTCCCCTCAAAAATATCTGCTCATAACCAATATCAACCACTTGAATAAAATCAACTAAATGTCTTTTCTTTT
>NW_017387764.1:0-2345 GCF_001664035.1 Metschnikowia bicuspidata var. bicuspidata NRRL YB-4993 | reverse complement strand
GACAGGAGCAATGTTTGAAGTAGTTTCCACGGCTGGAGTGCAAGATTCTCCTTCATTGCAAGAGGTGGTTGGAACTGGGGTCCCTCCTGTAGTTGTGGGGTTTGGAAGTTCTGTTGTTCCTTTGCTGTCACAACCAGTGGTTGGACAGTGCAGCACTGTTGTTGTGACGGTCGTCACACCGCCAGCCGCGTCCGTTGTCACACATACAACAATAGTTTTAGTGACAATGGAGTGATCGGTTTCGGTCGTGGTGTAGGTCGTAGTATATTTAGGACCCGAGGAAGCAGACAACGAGGAATACACTGATGACGCGAATGCATCCGATGGGGTAATTGAGAATGCAGTCACAGACCCGTAGTCATAAGAAGACTTCAGTGAAGAGAGAACTTGAGACGAATTATTACCATCCGCACCATGTGAAGCATAAGTCGAAATAACACGCTCAGAGGTTGGAGAAGTTTTGAGGAGGCTGGTGATGGAGCTTCTAACCGCGACATTGGATGAAGTCGCAGATATCAATATACTCTCACTAGCGCCCAAAGATACACTGAAATCATAAGCAGAAGAAGAAGATAAACTTACCTCAGTTCTGGCTGTTTCAGTACTGCTGGTAGTTTCAGGGGGAGTTTTAGTGGAAGAGCCAGCCCCAAAATCACTCAGAGTAACTAATTGAGAAGTAGTTTGAACAGAAGAAGTTTCGGTATAATCAATGTCAGAACTCTTGTACACCAGGCTCAACTTCAGAGAGCTAGCATGAATTGAAGTATTCGGCACATCCACAATAACCGTATTTGTTAAGAAACCTGTGGCGGTGATGGTAAATGAGTAGTTTTTATCCCAAGTGCGGGTTACTGTGGTGGTCTGTTTTGGAATCTGAACGATCACTGTATCTGTCGATTCACCAGATTTTGTGGTAGTTGAAGTGTAGGGGTTTTTCCACACCGTAGTGACAGTGGTATAGCAGTTGCTGTTGGCAAACTCTGCTTGGAATACCTGAGAGCCAAAGTCAGAAATTATATTTCCTGACGGTTTGGTGACTTTCAAATTAAGACCATTGTTACCCTGCCAATTGAACATGACTAATTTTACAGGGTAGTAAACACCTTTGACAAGGCTGTAGGACATGTCTCTTACATTGACCTTCGTACTTCCTCCTCCTCCTCGGGGGCCTAAAGTTTTAAAGCTGAAACCTCCGCTTTCACTTCCAGAAGCATCATTACAACAGGTTTGACCAGCACCGAATTGCAAAGACGCACCATTGTCTGCAGCCAAACGAAACCGATAAAGTCCAGTCTCTGGAGCTTCGAAATAGCCGCTTAGTTCGAGGGAGTAATTCGAGATTGTTGTGCTGTACCCATAAATGGTTTGGTGCAAGACCTTCTGATCAGGCTGATTAGAATACTGAAAATTGATGCTTTCGACACAACGTACAGTCTCTAAAAGATCTGATTTGTAACCAGATACAAAGAAATCTTTTTCCCATCCCTTTCCACCTAAGAACTCATAGGAATAAAAATTAGCAATGAATCCTTTCTCACCAACCATACTAGGTGTGCACCCTGCACTTGCGGACACGATACCCACGATTGCAGCCGTGAAGAAAAAAGAGGGAATAAGCATGGATGATTGTTTCGAAAAAATAAGGACAATTAGGTCGTAACGCTTCTCAGATGCTCATTTAAATAGGTGAAAAAATGCCAGAGCCAGAATTCTCATACTACTGTGGCGCAGTGTTATAGACAACCAATTCTGGGCCCACAAGAGTCTCAACGTCTTATACATACCAAAGAAGAATGTTTAAGCCGAAGCCCCTGCGCACAACACGCAGGGAAAATTTGTTTGTATTTCTGCTTGAGTACAGGATATTCCAACTCAATGTCCTGTCCACAAGTGGTTCCCAACTGGTACAGTTGAGATATCGGATTCGACATGATGTACTAGCGTGTGGAAATAAACCTTTATTTAGGAAAAACTAAAACCACTTTTGTGTCAACTGACCTTCTAAAAAGATCTCTAGAGGGAATTCTCTTCCCTTCATATACTCGTCGTGCTATTTGGTTCCGGGTAAGTGGTGCGAACTTTAATGTCTCATTTGTCACATGATTAATTAGGGCTAAGCGTCTAGTTCTCACAAAATTCATTGAAAAGAAAATATGCAGGTAATGCACCGAGCCGTTGCATGCGTAAGCTTGGAAAACCGTTATATAGTAACCTCAAAATCTTGGCTAAAATAATGTGTATGCTATGATTTGAGAACACTTGGTATCTTACGAAAAGTTCGCTCTTGAAAACACTTTTGCAGAAAGAAACAGTTGATCATGCTATACATTAGTGGTCACTTATCG
>NW_017387763.1:0-2377 GCF_001664035.1 Metschnikowia bicuspidata var. bicuspidata NRRL YB-4993 | reverse complement strand
CCCTACCACGAAAACCATCAGGTTCTCAGTGTCATCTTTGCACACACCAAATCTTTAACGGAGAATCCACGGAAGCTTTCCTTATCTATCTCTTCAACAACTTTAAATCATCGAATTACTCTTGGCAAGTGCTGAAATATGCCAAGCGCATACCTTCAAACGAGATGTTGGCTCTGGCCGACTACTGTCTGAAGAAAAATAAATAGGCTCGTCTTCACGATAATCAACGCATACATTCGAAGACGTGGCGAGTCGCAAAGCGTATGCCCATTTAATTCTCTTGGTTCTTCTAGATTGACTTAATTACACGGCTACTGCAGGCAGCTCATCCTATTCCGTCGTAACGGAGAGTTCAAGACGAGAAAAATACGTGCCATGAGGATTGTCCTTTTCGTAATAAACGGAGGGGTACGCTTTTAGACACTAAGCATGTAATTGGGACTGTTTGAATATTCTTTCTAGATCTTTCATTAGTTCTGCTCCTCTCATCAAATAAATCTTGAAAAACGGTAATGAAAAGAGCACTCTGTCGGAATAGTCAATGGTGGAGATGGTGTGATTTATTGTGGTTGCGACTATAGCAAGGTTAGGTAAACTCAGGAGGGAGAAGCCTATTTTCTTGGCACAGATATAATATAGGTCTGAAAAGACGACACTCTTGTGGGATGATTATCGATCCTAGTGAACAATTCCTTTTCTTTCTGATTTTGAAACCTTGATGATTGCTTGAATCCAATTCGCCTTTGCTCGGAATCCTGTCTTATGCAATTCTCGGGAAAAAATGCAGATTCAGTTTTAGGGAATATGGGGTAATGGTTTTAGCCTACTTCATCACCAAGTCGTGTATGCTGAAGTAGTCTCGATTAACAAATCTTACATATATTTCTACATAGCCCCAATTTTGGAGTGTTCTATACTTCCAACAGCCTGTGCATCAAGCGTGACCTCACCGGTTAAGCAATGCTCAGTAGTTCGAAGCCCCGTTCTCGGGTTCATTCCTGTAAATTCCCAAAAGACTCGAAACAGATAGGGAAGCCTCCGACCGTACTTTCTAATGTGTGTCTTCGAATAAAAGTATTGTTCGTTTTCCAGGAGATTGAATTAGACTGGAAATGTGGAGACACCCATGATCAGTGTTTATTTTTCAGCTGGAGACAAATGTTGCTGAATACCCGCTAACCATTCTTGTATTAAAACTTAAGAACCTATTTAGCCAAAGCCAAAAAGACAATATCACTTGAAAGAAGAGACGCAAACTTTGTTTTAGGCACTAAAAAAAAGCAGGTGCTGCACGATGCCTGATACCCGTGTAACACTAACAATCCCAATAGGCGCATACTTCTGTCGTGAATTCCGTCAGATATCATTGCGGCCAAGTCCTGAAATATTTCTCTAGTTCCTCTTTGATTCAAAAAGAGGAAAAAACACGTGATTCTCTCGGGAAGCTCTGCACAACTTAGTTAGTAGGCTCGATGGGCTCAGCAAGGTTTTTTGAGCTGGAATGACTGAAAAGTTCACCTTTAATCAACTAACAATGTAAAATTTGGAGCTGTAATTTCAAAAACTGTCTACTTCATAGAAATAAAATATCTGCATGTACACGGTGAGCTTTCAAATCATTATTTTGACGCTCGAGCTGTGCGCATAGGTGTGGAATATTGGTCTCCGGATAAGTAAATTGTATGAGGAAGATCGCGTAAAAGTCTTGTTTCAAAGAATTATGCACTATTGAAAATCTAGATGTTTTTATTTATTTCCCCTCGCCTGTATGGTACCACTCGAAACACCCCTCCAAATACATGAGGATCATTCATGTATTAACAACAGGCTGCAGAGTTATAACACCGTACGACATAGGCTCAATAACAGGGAAGATCACATTTTATTTTATTTTTTAATTTGGTATGAAAATCCAGTAGCAACTTTACCAATGATAGTTTGTGGACGAGATGTTCATTTGAAAAAGAATGGCCACGTCCAGATTGCAGATAGCACCTCTTGGAACTGCATGTTCAACAAAACTTTCGTCTATGGATGCAAATGACGGTAGAGACGACAATATAAGATTATGAATGTGAATTATGAAATTTTGCCGCTAACCCTGCAACAGAAAACGTATATAAAGAGCTAACGGAGCCACATATTCTAATTCATTTTCTCATCAATCAAACTATCAACTCTTCTCTTCTAAATATCAATGAGATTCTCCACCATCCTCGCCTTCGGCTTTGCTGCTCTTGCCTCTGCTTCTCCTATTGAGAAGAGAGCCACCCCCGATGCTGAAGTGCACGGAGTCATCAATGCAGAAGTTATGGGTGCCCTTAATTCCTTGATTGAAACCGTTTCAGGAAGGATCTGATATTATTCTGCACCAATA
>NW_017387762.1:0-2418 GCF_001664035.1 Metschnikowia bicuspidata var. bicuspidata NRRL YB-4993 | reverse complement strand
AACGACCCCGGTGCTTACGAGCGCCCCGGAAATCGGGACTTTGTACGGAAGTGAAGTCCAAGCAGCATGAGCTTGATGAATAAATACTTTCCAAAAATCACGGAATATAGGGACAGATTCAGAGATGGCAATAGAAAGATCGCACACGCAATGTTGAAGAACCTCCCCTATCTCGTGACGGGGAATGGATTCTCATGGCAGAAGAAGCGCGACGCTGGACACGTCTTAGTGGCACTAATTGAATCCGCCAACCTGAATGAAAAGAATATCAGAAACGATGCCTTCGACGAATTAACCGTCATATGGACGCTCATCAGGAACTGGACAGGAGAAAACGTCAGGGTCATAAAAGAAATAGTCAAGCTCGCAGGGATCATCTCATTATAAAATTGTAAGAACGACCTCAATTAACGTGGCGGGTGTACCTTTTACAGTGCACATCACAAAGGCAAATGATATCCAACGCGAATTTATAATCGACAGTGGCGCCGCAGTGACCGTCACCCACCAGAAAGCTTTCATAAAAAACTTGAAGCCATTTAACGGCATTGTACTCATTGATAGCGGGGGAAACGAACACAAATGCGAAGGCGTAGGCACGATCAACGTCGGCGGACACACAATTACATGCTATCACGCACCATCCCTACGAGTAAACGTCATCAGCACAAAGGACTTCACTGACATAGACGAAGCGACCATTTTCCACGAAGATGGCCAAGTCTACATCACAGACACGGAGAAACAGTCGCTTCGATGGCTAGGTAAGGCAGCAAGCGATGACATCCCGAAACACACTATCCGATACGTCGGGCTACAGAACAAAACCGACCGCTATACCGCATTCTGGATACATAAACAGTACGCGCATCCAAACGAGTTGCGTGTCCGCGAGATCTGTACCCGCGAGGGAATTCGTTTCCAACCTGAAGATGGAACAGCCATCCGAAACTGTGAAACATGCTTCATAACCAAAGGTAAGGCGGTCAGTCATAATGGACACTCACACAATCCAGCCAAGATGATCCTATATCGTTTGCACATGGATACAGTTCACTATGGTCTGGACCGATACGTCACGTTCATCACAGACGAATATTCATCACACATCTGGGCTATCTTCGCAAACAGGAAAAGCGAGTTGGTCCGACTCGCAAAGACCGTACTCGTCCGGATCAACAATGAACACTTCCCCCGGCAGATCATCTACATCACCAAAGACAACGGTACTGAGATGCCCGCCGCGGAGTACCTTCGCACAGATATGAATATCCTCTGCGAGGAACTAACGTCCTACACGCCAGTTCTAAACGGACGCGCGGAACGCATGAACGGAGTCATCACCAACAAGGCTTTCTCACTCGTGGTCGAAGCCACTTCGAACACCGTCATCCGCGAAATGTTGGAAACACTTGCTATCCAGCACGCAGTCCTCATGTACAATGCGACGCCCACGTCGGCCGGACACACCCCACGCGAACGACTCCGTGAACAACCCGGGCGTTCATACAAGAACATGCCCATCTTCGGAAACGACGTTCTCGTAAAGTTGCCTTCGAAGGCACCCACATCGCACACTAGCAAAATCAACAAATTGCAAGAAGCACTTGTCCCGGGTATCTACGTCGGCACGCAGATAGATAACGGCGCCATACACCTCATCTGGATCAATTTTAATACTCCGGGTGAACCCATGCAAATCGTGCACGCGACCAACGTCAACTTCAACGGTGAATCCCATCACATGCACGCCGCGGAGGCTGCGATGTACGATATTCAAAAACTCGTGGCGCACCAAGAGACACTTGATGCACCAATACCGACAGTTTTCAGCAACCTTGATCTCACAATCCACAAACTGAGAACATCCCAGGAAAACCGATACCGGCGTGCCGTGCAACCCAAAGACCACGGGGAAGATTTCGTTCTGACAACATACTCCACAATCCCGACCACCATACCCATCGCAAACAGTTTTCCAAGCGCACCACCAGACACTGTCAATTCTCAGATCACCGCTGCGGAACGCCACTCATCAACCGACACACTCACCGCCTCGGAAGCGGAAGCGGACCCTATGCGTCCCCCTGTCTCACATAACGTCGATGATATACCCCATCTCACGCGCAGACTACAAGCGCTTGAGAACCAGGCACAACTACAGCCTACACTCGCCATTGACCCGATGATGATCACGGATCTTACCAACCGGGTCGAACGTCTCGCGTCTGACGTTGCCCTCTCCACCGCTAACGCGACCAAGATTACAGAAATCGAAGATCTCATCAAGGCACTATCAACAGAACCGACAGTATCACCTGTATCCTCCGACACAATGGACGCCATGTGCACACAACTCGCGCACCTAGAGAACCTCATTGACAGCCACGCTCGTGATTACACACAAATACAAGAGTT
>NW_017387761.1:0-2422 GCF_001664035.1 Metschnikowia bicuspidata var. bicuspidata NRRL YB-4993 | reverse complement strand
AGATTTCTCAATTCAAGTATGTACGGTACTTCGGATCCTTAGGATACTACTATTCTCTAAAAACCCTTAAGGAAGAAAGGAAAGGGAAAAAACTTTCCCTGTACGGAAGTTTTTTCCTCTTGCCACGTGAGGGATGCCTACGTGGCGGATACCACGTGACACTCCCCGGAATGATGTAATTAGGGGCTTCACTATTCATCATTCGTCTCAGTTGATCTCGCCATGACTTTTTTAGGGCTTGGATATCGCGATCACTCTGATCGCATACCTCTTGTCGAACCCCAAATATGGGTGGTGTCTCCCGAAAGGCACGTACAGTAATGGTTTAGTGAACGTGTCGGCGATGTTATCTTCGGTCCCGACCGTCTTCACTGTGATGTCTCCTTTTTGTACTCTATCTTGGACATGTTTCTCCTTTATGTCCACCGTCTTGCTGTTGCTGGGGTTGCTTCCTGTTCCATTGACGGACAAAACAACGCCCCTGTTGTCTTCGAGTATGGTGGGCACCTCTATTGTATCTAGGCTCAAGTCCTTGCAGAGTGCCTTCAACCATAACACGTCGTGTACTGTGTTACTGAGCGCGACGTACTCTGCTGCGTAGGTACTCGTCGTCACTAAGCCTTGTTTCTTGGATTTCCACGCTATTGGTGTTCCATTAGTGTAGATGATGTAGCCTGTTCTGGACTTTCGCCCTTCCTCGTTTGCGAACGATGCATCGCTGAATGCATAAAGTTTGATCTTGTTCTCTGGATAATTGCTCTTGAGTACTTCGATGCCGACATCCTTCGTGTCTCTGAGGTACATTAACGTTCGTTTTAAGTGTGCCAAGTCTAGTGTCGTTGCTGTGTGAGTGGCGGAACCGAACTTGCTCACGGCGTACCCTATATCGGGTCGGCTGATCCCTGCGAGCCAGTTATAGCTTCCTAGTATCTCCTGGTACTTCTTCAATTCTTGTTCACTTAGCTTGTCCTCGCACTTCGATCGGTCGTAGTCGCTGATTGGGGTCCTTTGTTTCTCTGGTAACAAGTGTGTTTCGTGCTTTCTGAGTAGGTTCTCGAGGTATTTTTTCTGATGTAGCTTGTATCCTCCTTCCACTTTTTCGAACTCCGTGCCGCAGAATTCCTTCACATCACCAAGATCCTTGATCTTTATCTTTGCAACGTTTTTCATGTGTAATTTGAATTCTTCATAGTCTTCCTTGTCTTGGAAGCTGACCAATAAGTCATCCACGTATAGTACGATCTGCATTATTTTTCCTCTTGAGCTCACCTTCGTAAATAGTCCCAGGTCTGACCCTGATCTCTCAAAACCACAGGTTTCAAGCTTCTCTTTGAAGGTCTCGTACCACGCTCGTCCAGCATTCTTGAGTCCGTACAAGGCCTTTTCTAGTTTCCATACCTTGGTTGGATCGACGTTTATCACATCTTTTGGCGGCCTTACGTAGACCGCCTCGTCGAGTGGTGAGTGAAGGTATGCGCTCAGTACATCCATTTGTTTTGTGGTTAGCCCGAGTTGGACTGCTGCTGTCATGAATAGTCGGATGCATTCGGGCAGGGCAACCGGCAGATACGTTTCCTCTGGTCCGATTGTCTGTCGAAACCCCTGGGCCACTAGTCGTGCTTTCACTCGGCCGTTTTCCTTTTTGTTCGTTTCATCTTCCGTGTGGACGAATCTAGTGCCGATGATAGTGGTGTTCTTTGGTACTTTCATTGGGTCCATTTCCTTGAACACGGCCATGTCTCTGAGTTTTTTCACTTCGTCCATTTCTGCCTGTGCGACTGCATCTCCATACTTTGTTACTAGTTCCTTGCGAGTTTCGCTCATTTTTTGGTGTGCTTTATGGATGGTTTTCATTACCGAGGTTGGTTCAGTTTTCATTGTTAGTCCCATTCTCTGGAGACAGTTGGTATATGCGAATTGATCATGGTGTTTGTGAATGAGTGTGAGTATCGGTTTACGAATTTTGTTCCTGTCGCGTAATTTTCGCTTGTCGTTGACGTTTATCGTTTCATTAGTCCCAGGCGGTCGTACTCCGAACGCGCTACCAGTCGGTATCTGTTGTATGTGAGGTTGATCATTTGAAACTTCCTCCCCGGAAACGTCATCTACAAGGGCCTCCCCGGAAGCGTCGGCGTCGGCCGCCCCGGAAACATCGGTGACAGGATTGGTAATGTGTAGTTGTGGGCGGAGGATTGGTGTCAGTGGCATCAGGTAGGGCTCTTCGACTGTAGGCTGTTGATCAAGGACGGATGGGTGGACGTCATTTGATCGTTCATCTTCAGTACGCTGGTGTTGGAAATGTGAAAGCTTGGAGTGACCTTGGCGAGTGTCGTCGAGTTGGTGCCGCTTGTGTTTGGTCATTTGTCGGAGAGTCGACTGCATCTCGTGTCGTTGACGCTTCAAGGCACCGTCCACATCGTGC
>NW_017387760.1:0-2499 GCF_001664035.1 Metschnikowia bicuspidata var. bicuspidata NRRL YB-4993 | reverse complement strand
CTCACAACCCTTGCAAACCGTGCAGGACGCGTGTCTAAATACATGGACTACTTGTGTGCACAGGTACAGGAAAACACGGGGTATAGACGCAAGAAGACTGCCCAGGCGAGCAGACCCCATCCTGCTTGTACCTACGGTACCGTCTTACAAACAAAGGGGGCCTGACGCTGATTAGATTTTGCTTGTTGTGCGCAGGCAGGTCGTCGGCGAAGCAGCCCATAGAACATACTGCATATTCTCTCTTCACTTGCTTGCGAGTGCATGCAGCTATTGTGCGCGACCGACCCGAGGTACGAGCCAGCAAAGTAAACAGTAAAAGACCTTGGCATGAAAAGCGGGGTTCATCAAAAGTCCAAGTGAGTAAAGTGCGGCAGAGTTGATGATTCGACCGACATCTTCTTCTGTACGAGAACACAATATGCTGGAAAATATGTAGTGTTGGAATCTATTGTGTTGGAAAATATGTGGTATGTTGGTGGTTCACTGTGTATTAGATGCGTATTTTCTTGTGTGGATCTCGAGTGTAGGTTGGCGAATGTCTACACAATAACACATGACTTGGCAGTGCAGATTTGCGTAGTGAAGTCGAGAAAGCAAGTCAGATATGTGTATGGGAACGAGAATTGAAAACTCCGGGAAAAGTGGCGAAAGGAAAGTTATTAGCGTCTGTGCGCGAAATGTGGGGAAGCGGCCATACAATGGAACCAGAAGCACTCATCTATGTACTCTCAAAAGATTGAAAAAAACAAGAACATAATGGGATTAAGACAAACCTAAAGGCTGGCTTTTGCTATATTGTGCAGAAACGGGAAGCGGCGAAGTCATTTGACATGGCTTGGCTTCTGGGCTCGAACAGATACTTCGAGCCTCATGATCTCCTAGGTTTTCTATCAGGGACAGTGGGATTAGTGCAGCAGCCGCTGGAATTACACAGGGTGCTTGAAAAGGGTGATATTTCCGTTGTTGGATGAGTCTCCATGTTGCATCTTGGAGAATCTTCCACGGCCGGGGTTCCTGTATAGATCGACTCTTCGTGAATCTTCTGACTGATGTTTCTGTCCACACCGAATCTTCATGAATCTTTGACGTTGTAATCCGCATAGACAGAATGATCTGCATTAAGTTTCAGATACATCTAGGAGTAACTGTAATTTTGATTGACACATCTTTCAATGATTCGCCTATATGAGTGAGTATCTAGGAATCAGCTCCATGTGGGCTTGACTCTGTGCCCAGTGAAGTGAGAGTTCTAATGAATTGTGTCTCATGAATTATCCCACAAATTGCTTCTCATGAATTGTCTCATGAATTGTCTCATTAATTGTCTCATGAATTGTCTCATGAATTGTCTCATGAATTGTCTCATGAATCGTGTCATGTGTAGTTTCTGGTGAATCACTTCTTATGAATTACACCAATATCAGGCCCACCACTACATGCGCATCTGTATGTGCGAACTTGACTCATGTATTTGAGTAGTGTTTGATTCTATTCTTCATATGGGTGTATTTCTCTGGCAATTGAACTTCGTATAATCTGCGTCTTTGCCAGCAATATATACGGATGTTGCGGCCTTCAGCAGGCCCCGCCCCCGCTTGCCTGGGGCTGCTTCGCGAAGTCCACTCATGAATTTAGTTTCCAGAACAGAAAAGAGTAGCCAGAGCATCCGAGTCACCTTACGATGGTGTTTGACCAAGGTGAAATCCAAAGCAGGAATCAATGAGGAATTGATAAATAATGAAAAAAGAATGAATAAAGAAAAATAAAGAATAAACATAGGATGAATAAGTAATAAGCAAAGGATAAATAAAGAAGAAATAAAGATTGGATATAGAATGAAGAAAGAATGAGTATAGAATGAGTATAGAATGAATAAGTAATAAACAAAGGATAAATAAAGAAGAATTTAAGAATGGAATTAGAATGAATAAAGATTAAATATAGAATGAATAAATAATGAATAAAGAAAAAATAAAGAAAAATAAAGAATAAACATAGTAATAAACAAAGAAGAAATAAAGAAGAAATAAAGAATGAATATGGAATGAATAAAGATTAGATAAGGAATAAATAAAGAAAAATAAAGAACAAGCAAAGAATGAATATAGAATAAACATAGAATAAACAAAGAATGAATATGGAATGAATAAAGATTAGATTAGGAATAATTAAAGAAAACCAAAGAACAAACAAAGAATGAATATAGAAAAAATATAGAATAAGCAAAGAATGAATATGGAATGAATATAGAATGAATAAAGATTAGATTAGGAATAATTAAAGAAAACCAAAGAACAAACAAAGAATGAATATAGAAAAAATATAGAATAAGCAAAGAATGAATATGGAATGAATATAGAATGAATAAAGATTAGATTAAGAACAACTAAAGAAAACCAAAGACCAAACAAAGAATGAATATAGAAAAAATATAGAATAAGCAAAGAATGAATATGGAATGAATATAGAATGAATAAAGATTAGATTAAGAACAACTAA
>NW_017387733.1:2356618-2544893 GCF_001664035.1 Metschnikowia bicuspidata var. bicuspidata NRRL YB-4993 | reverse complement strand
CTCTATTTTAGCCCCAGCAATCGAATTGCTAATTGTTGGCAAAATGGTGTGGTTTCTAATGGTGCGACGGAGGATGGTAATCCGCCGAGTCAGAACTCCGAGCGAGCGAGAGCCTGTCAGACATATATAAACCCGCAACGTGCGCACCCCGCCTGCGTTTCAAAAAGCAGAATTCGTTTTTATCTATTTTCACAACCAGGTAAACAATTGATACGCCTACTTGAATACACAATGTCTTTGTCTAACAAATTGTCTGTTAAGGATTTGGAGCTCGCCAACAAGAGAGTCTTCATCAGAGTCGACTTCAACGTCCCTCTTGACGGCACCACCATCACCAACAACCAAAGAATCGTTGCTGCTTTGCCTACCATCAAGTACGTTTTGGAGCAAAAGCCAAAGGCCGTCGTTTTGGCTTCTCACTTAGGCAGACCTAATGGTGAGAGAGTCGAGAAATACTCTTTGGCCCCAGTCGCCAAGGAGTTGCAGTCGTTGTTGTCTGACCAAAAGGTCACTTTCTTGAACGACTGTGTCGGCACTGATGTCGAGAACGCCGTCAATGGTGCTTCCGCCGGCGAGGTGTTTTTGTTGGAGAATTTGCGCTACCACATTGAAGAGGAGGGCTCAAGAAAGGTTGATGGAAACAAGGAGAAGGCCTCTGCCGAGGACGTCCAGAAGTTCAGACAGGGCTTGACTGCATTGGCCGACGTGTACGTCAACGATGCTTTCGGAACCGCCCACAGAGCCCACTCTTCTATGGTTGGTCTCGACTTGCCTCAAAAGGCTGCCGGGTTTTTGATGGCTAAGGAATTGGAGTACTTCGCCAAGGCTTTGGAGAACCCAATCAGACCTTTCTTGGCCATCTTGGGTGGCGCCAAGGTGTCTGACAAGATTCAATTGATCGACAATTTGTTGGACAAGGTCGACATCTTGATTGTCGGTGGTGGTATGTCTTTCACTTTCAAGAAGGTCTTGGAGAACATGCCAATTGGCACTTCCCTCTTCGACGAGGCTGGTGCCAAGAATGTTGAACACTTGGTTGCTAAGGCCAAAAAGAACAACGTGGAGATCGTCTTGCCTGTTGACTTTGTCACTGCCGACGACTTCAACAAGGACGCCAACACCGGTGTTGCTACCCAAGAGGAGGGTATCCCTGATGGCTGGATGGGTCTCGACGCTGGTCCAAAGTCCAGAAAGCTTTTCGACGAAGCTGTTGCCAAAGCTAAGACTATTGTTTGGAACGGTCCCCCAGGTGTCTTTGAGTTCGAGAAGTTCTCTCAAGGTACCAAGTCCTTGTTGGACGCTGCCGTCAAGTCTGCTGAGGCTGGCAACACTGTCATCATTGGTGGTGGTGACACTGCCACTGTTGCTAAGAAGTTCGGCGTTGTTGAGAAGTTGTCTCACGTCTCGACCGGTGGTGGTGCCTCTTTGGAATTGTTGGAGGGTAAGGAATTGCCAGGTGTTGTTGCCATCTCCGACAAAAACTAGATACATAGACAGATTTGATATTTGTCCATAAGATAACAGGCGAACATGTTTCCGCGAAAAATCATGACTTTTGTATTATTAAAGGTATTGTGGTTCACAAAGCCAATCATGATCTATTAAGATAAATCGATCAAAAGCGCGCTTACAACTTGGACGCACCGCTCATGATCCGAGTCCAAGAACTCTCTGTCAACTCTTCATATCTAGTTTTGTTCAACCAGTAAATCAACTCATTTCCGTTCTCTCCGTTGGGTAGCTTCTGGCTTTTGAACTGATTTTTCGGCACTTTGTGGTTGTGAGATGCTTGAATATATTGCGACCCAACTTTGACGAATTGCGGAATTGCGTACTTTGGCAAGTTTCGGCTTACGTGTTGGTAAATTTTATCAAGTACCTCCTGATCACTTAGACCATCTTTCGGGTCGACAACCGCAAATCCAGCTCTTCCCTCATGCTTAGGCACTTGGACACCAACAACGACAGATTGCTTGATGGCACCTGAGCCCATAAGCTCATTCTCGACTTCTGTAGCCGATACATTTTCCGACTTCCAGCGGAAAGTATCGCCTAATCTGTCCACGAAGTACATCAAGCCGTCTTCATCCATTCTCAATAAGTCTCCAGACCTAAACCATGCATCACCTTTTTTAAAAACATTTCGAATGATTTTTGAACTCGTGGCTTTCAGGTTTCCATAGTATCCCTGAAACGTCCCTTCTATATTATTTGGATTGACAATCTTCATCAAAAGTTCACCGGAATCGTTTGTGTTTGCTCGCACACAAAACCCAGTTGATGGATCTCTCCATATTTCGCTTTCATCGTCTGGGTTCATTTTGACAATTGCTTGAGCAAAGCTCAAAATTGTATTAATCAAAGAACCGTATTTTCTGCAAGCACCTACACCATAATCTCCAAACTGAAGACTGGTTGTGGCGATAGGAGATTCAGTAGAGGCATAGAATTCTCCAACTCCCTCGATGTTGAAGCGCGATTTGAAATCTTTCCAGATATCACGACGCAAACCATTTCCATAAGCAATCTTTACATTGTGATTTCTTTGGTCAGGATGATCATTTGCATTCAACAAGTATCGACACACTTCGCCCACATATTGTACGTGCGTGGCTTTCACTAATTTGGCCTGTGTCCAGAACGTGGAAGCTGAAAACTTTTGACATACACTGACACATGCACCAGACGCAAGTGCCGGGCAAACGCCTAACATTGCTGCGGTCGAGTGATACAAAGGCATTGCAGTCATGACAACGGAGTTCTTATCAATCTTCATCACAGTACCAAAAAATGCGCCTGCCATGAAAGCCTTTTTCCAAGATAAAATAGCTGGCTTTGGTAAGCCTGTGGTGCCTGAAGTATAAATGAGAGCACAGCAGGAAGAGTCTGTATCATTTGGTCTTCTAGTAACATTAGGGGCCCTATATCTAGGGCTTGAATGAGTGCTTATCACAGTGAATAATTGGGTCTCGTTCATATAATTAACTTTCACTTCTGGAAGTTGCTCATGAAGACTATGTTCTGATTCTTTGATAGCATCTGCACAATCTGGATCAACAAATACCTGGCTTATACCGGCAGTTTTTATGCAATGAATCAATGGCTTACCTTTGATATTGTAGTTCAAGAACGCGGGAAGAGCCCCAATATTCCACAATGCCATCCACATGACTATGAACAAAGGCTTGTTCATACAGTCGATACCGATCGTGTGTTCTGATGTGACACCATAGTCGTTCCTCAAGATGTGACTGAGCCTCAAAACCATATCATACAATTCCTTATAAGTGTAAGACTCGATTGAAAACTGTTCGTCGTATATCGGAAACCCGCTGGAATCCTTTTTCAATGGTACAGAACGTTTTGGACGAGGGAACGAAACAGCTTCCTTGCTTGGGTATTTGTTAGCAGATTTCTCGAAAGCATACCAAAAACTGGCCCTTTTTTTGTAAACGTTGTAGGAGTATGGAATAATCACTCTGGCGATCTTTTGAATGAAAAGTAGATCATCCGAAACATGATACTTTGCATCGAGCAATTGTAAGCCAAGCGTCGTTGCCGCAGCAATTTCAAGAGCAGACATGATACTCTGAAAACGTGGAGAAATGTGAATGTGCCTTAGAGAAGTTTAGTTAGGAGATTGGCAGAAGAGGAAGGTATAATTCAAAGGTAGATACGGGAATTGCGGAATTTCTTTTCGCGAGGTTGAATATTATCAGGTTCCAACGCACTGAAATTCCTGTGTGTCAACACAGAATGTATGAGCTCGCTATTCAAGAGCACATGGTGGAAAACAATCTATAAAGAGAGACAGTGCCATCTCATTATTAATGAAGCAGTGAATTTAAATAGAAAAATACAAACTTTAAAGCTCAATCAAACGCAATAGCCGTGCTTTGGTATTTGGTCTCTCTCTCGTTGCTATCGTAGATCGGTGACAGACGCTTCCTACAGTACGTTGCGCAAAGCTCGAGAAATTAATATGAAATAGCATGCTCTTGCTCAGGTCACACTACGATTGGTATACCGATATTCGAACTAAGCACCTTAGTCTCCATGAAATACCAGGGTGTTTTAATCAAAAGTCAGCCATGATCCTGGCGCCCCTCCATGTTGTCTTGCTCCATGTTCATCATTTAAATGGGTAAATTTCATTGATTTGTTCCAGGAAACGATCTCATGGAATCGTTCACTCAACATTTCCACAACATCAGCTGCTTTATCTCTCACAGAAGGCGGCTGATCAGTCCAAAGACCCTGGAAGATGAGCTTTTGGATTATAGAGCCGTTGGAAAATATGTCGTCTGGGTGAATGCAACAATACACATGCGGCTGCAAGACCTTCAATAAGACCTCGTAAAAAAATGCTTTGATACTGTCTCGCTCAGTAGAATGTAATGCTTGCCCAAGTAACTTTGCTAACTCAACATGCAGATGGCATTTTGTCTGACTGGCGCAACAGTAAAAAATGCCGCTTAGCTTGAACATGCAACGGTTTCTTATGGGTTTGGCCATCACAGGAGTTCCCAAATATAGATTACAGAAAAGCCTGAAAAGACTAAACTCCAGTAAAACAACAGGCTCAACGTGCTTTGCAAACTCATATTCAGCGTATTGGGACATCTTCTCTGTCTTGAAATGCATACTGTCATTTGGTACAACTTCTTGGATTGTGACGGTCCCCGCTGTTGCCCCAGCCGACACGATAGTTTCTTGAGCCAATTTCGCAGCAACTGCTAATCGGAAGCCTTGATCCCAATTCCAATGTTCCCAGAGAAATACGAAAGCCAAATCAAGAAGGGCAAGCTGAAGAGATGGAATAGTATCCGATGTGCTGTAGATGACCAAAGTATCTATGATTGTTTCCAATAGGTCGCAAAGCCCTCCATGGAAATGTTGAGCATTTGTGTAAGGTTCGCTGAAAGAGGTTGCGCTGACTACCCTAAAAAGGCCCATGCATCTATTGGATAAAAGCGGGTCATTCAAAAGGATCTGAACTAACTTCAATTCTTGGTCCATTGCGTATTTGTCTATTATACGCGAGCGAGGCAATGTAATATTGGGGATCAACAAATTGGAGAGTCTTATCTTGTTGGGCTCGAAAGTCAACTGTGCGATATTCACGTTCATGCTTTTCAAGTCTTCCAACGGATATATGATGCGAGGCCGTACCGGCATCGAAGCTTCCAGACTCTGGTCATTTGAAATTGGTGCACAATCATTTGCTGTTGCCGATGACTCCACTTCATTAATCTCGATAGATTGTGGCTTCACTTGGGCTATGGTAGTATGTCCATTGCGACTTTTCCAGCGTCTCAACAAGTTTTTCGACTCTTTTAGGGTGCTATTAGCACAAGGAAACTCCGCATTTGCTCGAAATTTCAGTTTCGAAGCTACAGCAAGCTCAAGCTTTTTCCCGGAAATATCTCCATGTCCCCTTCCTCTTCTCACAAACCCACGTATAATTAAAGCGGTGACCGCTAGAACCACCGAACTGAATACCGCTATCAAATAAATGTAGATAGCGTTTGCTATCAAGGCAGTGCCATCTAGTAGCATTCTCGGCAGTTTCGGAATACGAGATCTTTTGTACTAAATCAGGAGAAATGTTTGCTTTTGGAAAACAGCACATTTCACCGCGCTGCCTTCCAGAATCTTTTTTATTTGCACCCAAAAAATGTATGTGCCAGCAGCTGAATGAATGCGAAATTTATTCCATAGCGCATCATGTGACTGACAATACCAAGCCATATGATTTGCAGCGCGACCGTCTCGAGAGGCACGTGACCGAGCCGCCACCACCCCATCAGCTGAGATTAGATGAACGCATTCCGATTTTGACAGACCACTAAGTGAGCAGCCATGTTTTGCCGGTCCGGCTTTTATTTCACCAGGAACATGAGTGTTCTTAAAATTATGACAAAGGCTTCAGGCTCACGGCTCAATATTGTCAGAGAGAAAACAACACCCTTGACGAGAATAGTCCTGAGTCTCCGCGTCTCTAGGCCCTACTCTTCTTACTTGCATACCAACCCTATCTCCACGAAAATTGGTGTCAAGGAGTCCGCGAGCAAGCTAGTAAAAAATGGATACCCTGTGATCTCTAGCAAAGCTGCTGGCTACTGGTTAGTGTGTACCTCTGGATTGATATTTGGTATTGTCGTTGTTGGTGGGTTGACTAGATTGACTGAGTCGGGCCTATCCATAACCGAATGGAAGCCTGTAACAGGTACAATCCCCCCACTCAACGAAGTTGAATGGCAAGAAGAATTTCAAAAATACCAGGAATCCCCCGAGTTTAAGCAACTCAACTCTCACATTACTTTGGATGAGTTTAAGTTCATTTTCAGCATGGAGTGGGGCCATAGATTCTTAGGAAGGTGCATAGGTATGTTTTTTATCGTGCCCGCAGTATACTTTTGGAAAACTGGTAGGTTTAGTGCCCTCGTGTCAAAGAGGGTAGTGGGGTTGACCGGGTTGTTAGGATTGCAAGGTGCCATTGGTTGGTGGATGGTGAAGTCAGGTTTGGACGAGGAACAGCTCAGCGAAAGAAAATCCAAGCCAACTGTCTCGCAGTACAGACTTACAACCCACTTAGGTGCTGCTTTCCTTATGTACTTGGGTGTGTTGTGGACTGCCTTTGAGATTCTCAATGAAAACCGCTGGGTGAAGGGCATGAAAGCCGACCCTAAAAAAGTTACCGATGCACTTGCAATGTTGAACAGTAATGCTCTTAATAAAACAAGAAGTATGGGCTTGGGTCTTATTGTTTTGACTTACTTAACAGCTATGAGCGGTGGAATGGTCGCAGGCCTTGACGCAGGTTTGATTTACAACACCTTCCCCCACATGGGAGATGAATGGCTTCCATCTCATGGAGAACTTATGTCTCCCGTGTTTTCCAGAAACGATGATCACTCAGATTTGTGGTGGAGAAATCTTTTCGAAAACCCAACTACCGTGCAATTGGTTCACAGGATTCTCGCCACCTCCACATTTTTCGCCATTTTTGCCGGTCACATGTACGTGAACAAGAATAAGGCTGTTATACCGGCCCGTGCCAAACGTACATTCCATGCCGTAATGGGTTTAGTAACGCTTCAGGTCACATTAGGAATATCCACATTGATCTATTTGGTTCCGATTCCCCTTGCCGCTGCACATCAGGCTGGGGCTTTAGCTCTCCTCACGGGTTGTTTGGCCTTTGCAGCAAATGTCAAGAGACCAAGACCGCAGACGGTGAATTACATCAGCTCGATTATGAAGCAGAAGCTACTCAAGAACCACTAATGGTGCAGGGCACGCTTGTAAATAGGTTCGGAGTTGATACCGTGTACATAAAAATTTCGAGTTGCTCAGGTATCAAAGATCTACCAAATTTTTTTGCTAGACATCTCGTATCTGTGTACTTTGTGGAGTGAGTCAAGACGTATATCTTCTGTCCCACCCATCGATCTCAAGTTCCTTTCCAAAAGTTGCTTGTTTCTTTTTTCCTCAAGTGTAGGAGGAACTTTCTCTCCAAAGTCATACAAAGAAGATCTCATTGTCGGATTAATGGACGAAGATTCCGTGTTCGGAATTCCGGGAATAAAGGAATACTCAATTTCCAGCTCCAAAGGAGACGTTAGTTGACTGTCGTCGCAGTAGTTCCCACCTGCTGTATCCTGAAGAGATAAATGAATGCTTGAGTTCTTTAATAATGGTGGACAATTCAGCAATAATTGTGACACAGGTGGGCATGGAGCGTCCTCAGTTTCACTGGGATGAGATTGCTCATATTCTGTTTCAACGGAATTCTGATGTCGGCGAAGTGTTCTATCTTCCTTCGAATCGCCAGAAGATTGTGATGATGAAGAAATATCAGCTTTGAGTTGTAAGTTTTGTTGGAAGGCTTCGTGATTGTGTTTTATGAAACGAGCCCACTTTAAAAGCCATAGACCCAAGAGAAGTCTGGCGACTAGCAAAACAACAAAGGCTAGCACTATTAGAACGACACTTGAAACTATGCTCAGGATTTGCAGACAGGACGGCAAGAAAAACTGTCTCAAGTCTTTAAGCGCCATTCTCAAGAAGCATATTGTAAGAGGTATAATTGGAAGACCAATTCTTCGAGTCAATATGATATAGTCTGACACTTCATGCAGCGTACAAGTCTTCGAGTTAGAAGTGAAAACTTCTTTGAAATCTGTGCTAAGAACATAAAGAAAATTCTCATATGTTCTGGGCCTGATGAGATTAAATTTGCTGATGTAACAATGTTTGATCCAATCCACGAGTATCTCGCTACCGAGGACTACCACTGAAGGACCAAAAATAGCTCCGAACCACTTGTTCCAAGACTTCCAACTATCTGGAACCAAACTCAACTGAGTGCTGCTCAACTGAGACAAATTTCGCAAGGCAATGACAAAAAGCATGATTGATAATTGAAAGCGCTCAGTGAGATCAGACATTGTGATCTGGAATAATCCTTCACGCTCAAACTTTTTGAAGACAGCGCCCTTGAGTTCACTGAATTGATTGGAAAGCAATAGAGCTAATAAAGCATTGGAGTAGGAATTTGCAGCCACATGAAGGGCAACTGACTGATATATTAGCACATATGAGTGACACGCAAAAAAGACCAAAGCAATGACTGAAAAAAAGACAAGCTTGCCGAATCTATTTGGAGTCATGTTGGTCAAAGGGAGCCCCACAAGAACAGTAAAGATTTCCAGGGCAATACTGGACAAAAGTTTATCGGTGACTTCCAAGACTCCAAACATCACATACAATTTTATGTGCGCCTGTCCTCGGATATCGTGGTATAGCCTAGAGACTTCAAGCAAACGGGTTGACAAAAGTGCGACTGAAGAGATGATAAGAAGCAACGTTATCAAATCACGTTTCACAAAATGTAGTTTTCTTATTAAGATCGTCATATCCCGCTGTGGTGAGTATAGAAATTCTTTGAAGGCTGTGAAAGTGACTATAGCTATTTTGAGTGGTACTAGAGTGAACAACGTGAGGAACGCGTTCGAGCACACAAGAAGGCCGAAACATATGAACTTCTCCAAATAGAAAGGTACCTTTACCATATTGGCCAATTGTTCCTGTGAATTCTTAGACTCCCCTTTATTTTCGGCTGAGCTTGATTTCGTAGACACGCTTCCAGGTAAATTTAGCTCGAGCACAAGAAGCCGGTATAAGGACACGAGTTTCTGCCTCGATTTCTTCCTTTGTGCTTCCTCTTTTGGCACGTCATTAATATAATTAAGTAAAGCTGTTGTTGAGGATCGAGGCCGACCACTGTTAGTACCGGCGGATGAGACACTGGTGGATGGGGTGGGTTGTAGAGCGCCAAGCGTAGCAGAAGGGTTCTCGCGACGCCTTATCTTGGCCATATCACAAGTCCGCGATTATTTCTTTCAAGAAATATAAGCTTTATGTCAATTTCACTAATGCAGATACGTGGATGATTTTTTTTACTCCTGCAATGCTGAGAGGGATAAGAATACTTAGCTAATACATGGAGCCAGTGCAGAAGAAGGTGGCCCACAGTTTCGCTCTACTCAACTCATGCTAAGTGCAGTACTGGGTTAAGCGAACAGTATTATCAGTTGGGCCCGATAAATTGGCCCCACCATAAAAAAAGGATCACTGGGCAGTATACTTCACACCGAACAATCTTGAGTATATATGGCATCTACAACTATTCATACACAGCTACCAGAAAATGCAAACCTTGACCGTCGAAGACTTCATCAAACATTTGGGTGCTGTTTCAAGCCATGACTTGCTCTCGCCTGCCGAGGCGTCGCTGCTACAACTTAAGATAGCAGAGCTCCTCTTGGACTACTCTGTCGACGTGTCACTTCTTAAATTTTTGAGCAGGTTTTTGACTCCACAGCTCTATGATGAGCTTGTAGAGGAAAAAAATATAGAACATCAATGTGGGTACCTCGTCTGTGGCCAACTACCAAAACGGCAGGTCCGCAGGGCTTCAAGCGTCGATGGGGCCCATGAGATGGCGACGAAATTTCGTATCTACAACAGAAAACCATCCATAATTCTTCCTAACACATACTCTTCCCAATATTGCTGCAAGGATCACTACCAGGCTTCGCTTTTCTACCGCAATCAGCTCTCGCTGGAATCATTGATATCCCGGAAGGGCATAATGGAAGTACCCCCATTCGCAGAAACAGCCGGCGTATGGTACGAAAACAATATTACATGCTTGGAAGAAGTTTTGGCCAAACATAGAGAATTGAAAGAACAAGGGAAAACTTTGGGTGATGTCATCGCCATGATGAATGGTTTATCTGTTGCCGATGGCGACAACGAGACTACAGAGTTAGTCAAACTCATCGAGGATTTCGAGATCATCGAGAATCACAACCCGGAGTTCATTGCACCAGGCTTTGGTTTAGAAGATGAAGAAACAGAGTCTGCTGCAAAAGGTGTCGAGGGATACATTACCAATGACCGATGCTACGGTGGTTATGTTGTATGAGCATATCGCTAGACGAAGACGCATCCCCCACGTGCTCCTCTTCAATAGAACATAATGATTTTTTACGAAGGGAAAACCCAACTTTGACGATTCTTCACTATTTTTGACATATGTAGATAGCCGCATTCTATAACTCTTCATTGGCAGTGAGCAGAGACTTCAGATATAGACGCACTGCACACTTAGGCTATATTGAGTCGCTTTTTGAATTCATAGCCCATTTTGTAACCTGAAAGGCCTGCTTCTTTGAGGTAATCACCCAATGATTTTCCTGTTCCAATTCTATCTTTCTCAGGAATCTCGCCATAGTTGAAACTGGTATGATGGCTTCGGTGAAATAAGTCAGAATGTGCACAAACTTTATCTCTTTCCAAAAGACCAATCAAATTGCCGAGCTTTTTTGATGTTTTCTCGAAATTAAGGTTCATGCGTGCTTGCAATGCAGCCCTCCTTTCCCAGATAGAACTGTTCTCAGTGATCTTGTACTTGGTAAAATACAGTTTGACTTCATCGTCGATTTCCCTAGAGGCCGTGTCCAAAGGCTCGTGCCAACCTTGGATTATTTGCTGACGAACTTCTCTCAACTTGTTGGAAAACTTTGCATCGTTAAGTGCGCTTGATCCATAGACCATCTTCAATTCTTCAACTTTGATCAAGAATTCCCACTCAGCTTCTTCCAGCACAATCTCTTCATAATACCTTTTGGGATACATGATCTCATCAATGGAAAACCCCTTTGAGCCTCTAACAGCATATCCATCGCCAAACTTTCGCTCACAGATCCCCTCTGCTTGAGAAGAGTCGAGTTTCCAGATGAACTGCTTGCGTATGACTCTAGTCAGTTTTTTCACGTCGATAGCTAGCTGCTTCATGCGCTTTTCGTCCTTGACTGGCGCCCTTAAGAAATGAGCTTGCATTATACCCGCCAGTGTGCTTATTATTTTAACTTTCACTGGCCCATCTTTGTTGACAATTCTTTGGTACTTTTCAAGATAGTGTCTCTTGTTCAACAGGTACTCTATTTCAGGTTTGATTATGGTGTTGATGTGATCCATGTCATAAGCTGCTTTCAACACAGCTGATTTTGTTGACCCTGGAATAAGATCAGACACTCTGGGAAGCTGGAGTGCTTGCTGACGTATACTGTCAGAAACATGAGGCAATTTGAACGGATTTGGTATTTTACCCTGCAACTGCAACCTTTTCAAGTAGTTCCGCACAACCCATGCCGCATTATCCTCTCTATTTTTAAGAAGTAACTTATAACCTTTATCAGTACTAGGACTAATTATTGAAGTCATCTTCTTCTTTTTGGACAAGACACGTTTCGCTTGTAGTGGGTGCATTTCTTTCAAATGATGCTCGTCGATCACTTCTTTATGTGATTTATAATCGAGAATCCAATTACTCCTTCGTAGCTGTGCTGTTCTTTCTGTAACAACAATGTCTATGAGGTCTACCCATAATGCTGCATTATTGGGATCGCTTTGAATTGCTCTCAATGTCGTTGCAAGGTGGTGACCTTGCCAGAGCTGGCTGTAAAAGACATGATCCTTGACGTCTTTTGGTTCAGCAGAAAACTTTTGTAGAGCAGTATGTCTGATTTCAGAGAGTAAATAATCTCGATACTGCAATTTGTCGATGGATGCCTTTTCAATTTCGTTTTTGAGCTCTGTAGAGTAGTCTGTTCTGGCTATGAGTATGGGTGCCTGATCGCTGATTTTCCTTAAGCCGCGTATAACGTCACGAAATAAAGATCGTAGTATCAGACCATTATTGACTGGAACACATATACTCATGATGATGCAGAAATGAATGTGAAAGTTGTGACAATGATCGTCAGAAAAGACATGCGCATCACCTCACTCTTCTCACCGTGCAGTTTGGATGCATGGCCCACAATGCGATTTTCGTATTAGGCAGAAACTCGATATCAAATGTAGGGGTCCTTTTTATGGTAAGAGCACGATGGGATTTGAATATTGAAGTCTGATATATTTCCGTTTCATAACTTGCAAGTAGTGTCTATATAAAAACTTCAGAAGTACCGAACTCTGAAGTACGCTGTTGACACAGATATAATTCTGTAGACCACTAAGCACGCAACAAATGCCCCAAACAGCGACAGAAGATCAGCCTCGAGCCCGTATTCCTCGAGAACTGCCTCTCCAGAATTCAAAGAGCAGGTTAGGTCTGCGCATTCGAAGATCTGGTCTTTGAACCCCAAGTTTGTACATATCTGCACGAGATATTTAGCGGGATTTATGTAGTTCCAGGCTTTAAAAAACTCCGGCATTTGTAAAGACATAGTACCCGCCATAAATAGACCGACAACAAATATGTTTGTGAGAAGGTTGGTCACCAAGCCCATGTGATTGAAGATGCTGTTGAAGAAGATACCCGCGGCCTCACCACAATTAATCGATAATGCTGAGCAGAAAAAGATGGCGAAATACATCTCTGGTGTCCTAGGTAAACCAATGACAAAAACAACCAACGCAGAGAAAAATGCACTTGGAATTATCTCGAAAGGAAGCTCCACCAAAAAGTATGCACTGTGGAATATAGCCACTCCATAGGTATTATCTTTATACTCCTGATGAAACAAGTCTCTCTGGGATGGGTAGATGGAAAGGTTGTTTACCAAACCACAGAAGTATAAGTTTGCAATACTTTGCGTTAACCCAAGCCTGTTACTGATGCCTTCTTGTGTGTTTCTGAGAGGTGAGAAAAACACAGCGTAGATCAAAGCCAATGCCACCACAGTCCAAAGACGAGCCACCAAGATATCAACGGCACGGAAAGAGACGACAAATTGTCTACTTACCACAGCCTTGAACAAAACATACCAAGGTATTTCAGGCCTTTTGATAGTTTTGAAATTTATCTCCAGACCAATTTTTTGATCCTCATCAAGCAGAACTTTATCATCCCATTGCTGAATTAAGTACTCAACACGAGCTTGTAATTGATCAGCAGACTCACCCCACTTCAATGAAAGCAAGTCAAGAATGTGGTCGGCTATGTTATTGTGTTGGGGACATTGATGGCCAATTGACGCCAAATAACTGGGAAGACTATTTGTTGTTCCATCGTAAACGACGTGCCCTCCACGAGCAAGAAGCGTTAAAGTATCAAATTGCGAGAACATTTCCTTACTTGGCTGGTGTAGAGTTGTTATGATAGTTGTCCCGGATTGTGCCAATTGCTTCAAAAGCACCAAAATAGATGCAGAAGTGGCTGAATCGAGTCCTGAGGTAGGTTCATCCAAGAATAGAATTCGAGGTTTACCAAGGAGCTGAATAGCGATCGATACTCTTCTTTTCTCTCCTCCAGAAATACCTTTAGTCGATTCAGAGCCAATAGGTGTATCTGCACAATCAACCAATCCTGTCAGTCTCATTAGTTCATTGAGATACATAGGAATGTTCTTGTGATACGAGACAGGCAAACGCAAGCATGCTTGGTAGTACAATGTTTCTCTGACTGTAAGTTGAGGAATCAAGAGATTATCTGTCTGAGTGACGTATGCTGATAACTTTGATAACATGGATGGTTTCACCTCTTGACAATGATTCAAGAATATCTGACCACTGCTAGAAAATGATGAGTTGCCAAGTCGAGAGGCCATGAAGTTTAAGAACGTCGTTTTTCCACCGCCTGAAGGACCCATGATAACATTAACAGAATTAGATCTGAAGTCTGCTGTAACGTTGTCAAGCAACACCCTGGGAGTCTTGGCAGCTAACATTTTTTGAGAACTTTTTACTTTCACACTCAAAGTAATGTTTTTTGTTTGGATGGAAGGTCCAGAAGGCATATCGGCATCTTTTTCGTTTGACAGAGATGCCGACAAAAGCAGATCAAGGGAGTGGGGTTCAGCAGATTCACCTCCAATACGATTTTTCTTTTTCTTTGCAATCTCCACATCATAGCTCTTGAAATAGAATGCAATCATTGTCAAAATGTTGAATCCAAACAACCAAGCTATCAAGTACCCAATGGCGGCACCTGCCCAATTCTGTGGGAACCCGAGCACTTCAAGCTGGTAATCCCCAGTGTATTCCACACACTCGCTGCTGCCAGAAGTATACGGACAATTTCCCTCCCAATTAGTGTACTGGTTTGAGGTGAGCCCCCCAAATGCGTACCAGAAGAAAGCAATATACTTAACCCAACGAACATAAACAGGCATTGTTGCCGCATTGACAAAATATCCACAACCTGAGTTTTGTAGCTGATAAACCACATTAACGAGCATGAGACACAATGAGAAAGAGGACGTTAGGGCGAAACATAACAAGCCCAAGGACATTCCACAAATAACCACGATAAGAATGATTGTGAAATAGATTCCAAAATACTTTCCATCCCCCGAATCTTTGTACGTATCACCAAGCCTGAGACCCCACATGAAGTATGTAATGACCGAGAATATCAAAGCTAGGGGAACATCTTCAACAAAAAATTTGCTCAATCTTCTTGAAATAACATACCCTTTTATGGAAACACACCGTTCTTTGTACTCTTTGATAAACTGAATCCCATCCGCAGCCCAGAGTCTTGACACTTCCATGGTCAACGGAGAAATCCCAATTACTTCCAACAGTGAGTAGAGGGATGAGGTTATTGAGCGAATACCCGAAATATTTGGATCAGGCTTGAAAAATAACCAGCCAACAATAACAGCCAAAATGGCGCCACCCCCATGAAGAGTGAGAAGAGAAACTTTGTCCCGGATTGAAATTAAAGTGGATCTTCTCGCAAGAACAGATATTTCTTTGTATAATGGCAAGGGCTCAGCCGGCTTAAACACTTTAAGATTTTCATGAAACCTTTGTTTCTGCTCTGATGGTGACAAGATGCAGTTGGAAGGATGTTGTGCTCTCCAATGTTGCACGAGCGCATCTGTGATTCTAGAGGATTCAATTTCCTTCTCTATAGAAGTAGTATCTTTGACCAGAACGGCCATTATTTTATTGAAAACACTGAACGAGTCCCGAGCGGAATCAACTTTCAGAATCATGCCTGTGCTTTCCAACCCCGTAAAGAAACCAGTAGATGCTGCCAAGGACCCGAAGTATACGAGCCTACCCCCACGAGTCAACACACAAAGTTTGTCAAAAAGCGACATGACTTCCGCACGAGGCTGGTGGATCAGGAGAATAATAGTTATACCAATCTCTGGAGACGCTAGTTTCTTCAAGACAGATACAAGGGTCAATGCCGAGGACGTATCGAGACCCGTAGTGGGTTCATCTAAGAAGAGAACTTGTGGTCGACTCAACAACTGGATAGCTAGTGAAAGTCTTCTCTGCTCACCACCAGAAAGATTGACCTGCCCCGTAAACGATTTCACAATTTCATTTCGTCTGCGGTCTAGTTCTAAGAGTTCTAGCAAAGTGTCAATGAGCTCAGACCTAGCTTCTTTTGTAACATTTCCAAGCCTTAGCTCTGCTTGATATTTCAACACCTCTCCAAGGGTGAGCCCAGGCATGAAGAAGTCCTCTTGGACCATGTAGGCAGTGGAAATTCTGTTTTTTTCACGGGTTTGCGGGAACGAATATGTCACCGAGCCCGAAAATTTCAACGATGCAGAATTTACGTTTGTCCTCTGAGCCAAAACATTGAGAAGTGTTGTTTTCCCGGAGCCTGAGCCCCCCATTATTGCCATCAAGTTGCTATGTGGTAGATCAAAGGAAATTGAGTCGAGAATTGAGATCGTGCCACTCTCTGCATCTTTTGGACCCACAGTAACCTTTAAGTCATTGACCAGAATTGCAACCCTTTCAGAAGGAAGCACGTGAAGAGCTTCAGAGCCTGAAAATATCATGTTTGATTTATGTCCCAGATCTCGCCTAACGAGACTATCGCAGCTATTTATTGCCGGGGTAAGTCATTGAGCATCGCAACGGAATTTTCAACGGAATTTTCAACGGAATTCTGCAGCTGAACTTGCAGTATAATATCGCGACGAAATTTGGAAATCCGGAACGGGGACTGCGCCGGCTGGCTTCGTTCGTCGCAAAGCTTGCAAAATTTGATAGCATTCTCCGAAATTGTTGTTCCGAACTTTTTAGGAACAATAATTGATATGCTTCTTGAGATAAAAGACTGATCTGTGGAGACCGTAGGAAAGCATCGCATACCTACATTGGTTTGTTTTCCAGTTAGAGTAGCTGCTGACTGCAGATTCTGAACAGCTGCTATGAATAACTGCGCGCTCACACACCAGCAAGGCGAGAATATCATTGAAAGAGCAGGTGTATATGGGAAAACGGCGATGGAATTACCTCTTTCGTACTTTTAGTGTTTTTAAATTTGAGGGCTTGAATCATTTTTGCTTTATCCCTCTTTCCTGTAAATGATATTCTGATACAATATTCTGGTGATAGTTTATATAGCTGATGATCATTCGAAATTCCGTTGGTATGGAGCTGCGCGACACGTCATTCGAATTGAAAGATGGTGCCTTGACGTAATATTTTCCGGACTGAGTTTTGTGTGACTCAGCTCACAAGAGCTTTCTCATGATGATATTCGGAATTTCTTTGAGAGAAAAAAAAAATAGCGTCAATCTTGTGGGGAACCTGGATGTCAAAAAGAGCCGCTTACATGGCTGCCATCGCTTAAGTGTAGTACCAAAAGACACCCTTCCGCCTTCAAACGATCAATTTTGATAGCACAATATGCAACGTATTACCCGGCCATTGAGAGATAAATTTTAGAATGAACTGCTTTTTTTGATGGCGCACCAATTAATTAGGGACTACCTCGAACATGGCGCACTACTCTTGCTCGCACTAAGTATCTAGCCTGCTCAAGTCGGCGCACCGCGCCCCTAGAAAGTCGAATGCGCCAACATCAATAACGAGTTTGGAACATGGTATGTGATAGAAAGGACAAAAAAGCTGTCTCAATATCCGCAGTATTTCACAAACTAACTTTAAGCCTCCTAAAGCGGAAATAACAATCGTTAAATTCAAGCGAGCAAGGTCAACCTATGTCATTTCTCTCATTCTCAATCAGAAGAAAAACCTAACTGTGGATCACTTCATCAGTTCTTTGGTGCATGCAATAAATTCGTCTGGTGGACTTCGTCTCGTTGAGCTGATCGACACGGAAGACAAGGTTCAAGTTGCACCGGAGGACATTGAGCTAGCGTACCCAAGAACGAAGGACGCGCCCTATTCTAATGAGTGGATCCCCATTTTAGATGATCTGGCAATCGAACTGACGGTGTTAAACGATTATGATATAATAGGATTCAAGTTTACTGACGATGCTGACTTTATGATCGAGCAACCTGTCTACGAAGAGGAAGCAGTGTGAGTACAGTAGTACCAAATATATCATGTACGTAATACAATTAAGGAATGAAAATAAAATGATGACAAATAGGTCGCGGAGATGCGTGCTATGGTTCAGTCTCAAAACTTTTTACCACTCACCTTTCTTATTCCACCAGAGTGGATTCTGGAAGCATTCTTGCCCGGAAGAATGCCCGGGAGGACTTTCGTACCAGACCGCGACTTGGGTATCTTGGGCGTGGTTGGCGAAGAGCTCAAGGTTGTGCTTACTGTTCTTGTGGTCGTCGTAGTGGTAGTTTTGGTCATTGACAAGGGTTGACCCGTGCTGTTTGTGGAGAGAGACCTCAATACCTTCCAGTCGTTTATGTCTCGTTTGGGCGAACTATGGGTGATTTGGGCATCGCCGGGATTGATCTCTTCTTCCACCATATCAAAAGTGTTTTCAACACCTTGCATCGCCTCGCCATCATCATCTGAGTTGTTCAATACATCGTGGACAATAGAGGTGTCTGCTTCCTTATATTTTCTCGGCTGACCTGGAGACTCTATCGGAACCACACTCTGTATTTTGGAGGCCAAGGCACCGCTGATTTTTCTTCTTCTCGTCGGAGTGTTGAAAGATGAATCAAAGTTGCTCGCATAGGATGAGTTCATTTGTTGATCTCGAAGTCGCCGTTGCTTAGCTTCTTGTTTCATCCTAGCTTTGAAATCTTCGTACGGCACCATGGAGAAAAGGCCACCAATAAATGGATCTGGTCTGTTGTCAAGGCACATCGTATGTCTCCAATCCCTAAAGTCATTCTGGTGTAAATACAACCAATGTTGCTGCGGTCCAACCACCATTCCTGGACGAATCATTCTCATATATGCGATACATTCACTCGCAGTGAAACCATGAGTGTAAATGAGGTGTGCCCCAATAAGGCAACCTGTTCTTCCTAAACCAGCCTTGCAATGAACGGCAATTTTGCCTCCTTTATTTATGACACACTCCGCGGCACCAATAAACTTGTGCACATATTCTAAAGTGGGACAGGTGCCATCTTCAAAAATCATGTCGATGTGCTGAATGTTCCTTTTGGTGAATTCCTCAGCATTGTATAAGTGCGAGTTAAGACGCACAACAAGCTGCACATCATTGCTCATAAAATAGTTCAAGACTTTTTTGAAAGGTTCATTTAAACTGCCTGGTCTTCTGGAACTTTGCTGCGGGGACGCAAATGCAATAAAGTCTTTGGATATGTTGTTGAAATCCCCCTGGTCCACGCGCTCATATTGTTCGTATTCCTCCAAATTGAACGTGGTCAAGTCAATCATTCCGCGTTCTTTCGCCCGCCACAAAGCATAAACTATGTCCTGGATCGTGATTTCAAAGTCGGCGGAAGAATAACCCGCGTCTCTAAATGGCGCAAAGGGAAACTCGACTTGTGAGATTGGTTGTAAGACTTGATGAGGAGCCCATGATTGAACAAGCACCATGTAGCACGCAAGTAGACAAGCAGCGTTTGCTCGCTCTTTTGGGGATGTGGAGCTGTAGAAGACCACGGCTTTTCCCAGGTTTCCAACCTCGTTCAAGATATTATGAAGCACTACGGCGAAGCGGTATAGAGTTCCTATATGTAACGGGCCAAAATCTAAGTGGAACGCGTTGTAGGGCAAGGAATCTTCCACAGTGAAATACACCAAATCGGATGTGTCTTCTGGGGCATAGTCATATGCACCTAGGTATATACGATCTGCGCAAGTTAGTATGACAACCCGAGGAGAAGACAAACCTCAACAAGATATACATACTTTTCAAAAATTCTATCATGGGAATGCCCAGAGATATTCTCGGCATAGTCTGTGTGTGCTGACGTCAGGAGTTTGGTTACAGACGAGGAATAGACAATGATAATGGTATTTTTGGTGAGCGAATGTGGGTGACTTTGTGAAGTTTTATTGAAAGACCCGTGTCTCAAGTTTGCGGCCGGTGATCTGCTTTTGATGGCTTGCTTTGACGGATATGAATAGGTTCTGCCTTTTCTTATTGATTTCTTTGTGTTTTTTTTTCTGCTGTGTTGTTGCTTCAAATGCGATCAACTCTTGATACTTTCCACTCCGTGCGAAAATGATCGTTTCGAATGATGTTTATGTTTCAGCCTGTTTTGGTTTCATAATGATCGCGGGTCCGATATCAGTACCGCGACATTAGGGTGGCTGCTCAGGTCGTGCGACGTCTCGCGTTCTAAATACATTACAAAGAAAGTGTGATCTTGTGCTACTCGATTAGAGCTTGTCTTTCAAATATTCCTATATATCCAGACGCAGTTAGATATCCGCGTTTGAAAAAGCGCCTTGTAGATAACATTTCTTCAGCTCAGAATAGCTGCGAAGATCTCTGGATAGGGCCTGGACGACTTTCGCGCGCCGGGCCGCTCCGCCACTCTAGGGCCACAGCCTTTACCAGAGTTTCTTATCGTTCCAAACAGCATCACGATCATGGTATGAGTATCGAGATTTAAAGAAAAAATACATGCCCTCCAGGGAAAAAGCAGCATACTAATCTTAGGCCCCCTCGTTGTACACATTCAGCTCCCAGACACTATCTGATCTTCAGAAGTTTCGTTTTGCTAGTGCGAGAGCAACATCCATGCAAGCAGTGATATGTAAGTGATCGATTACACATCTAAAGCTTGGAACGAAACAACTAACATGCAGACGTCATTGACAAGCAGTCATACCAGGTAGTGGCAGAGTCCAAAGGGCCCGTGACTTCTATTGAAGATCTTATTGAAGAACTCCCAGATAACACACCCAGGTATGTGGTGCTTTCCTATCCTATGAAACTACTGGATGGAAGATTGAAAAGTCCTCTTGTTTTGGTCTACTGGAGACCCCCTACGTGCGGGCAAGAGAGCAAAATGCTCTACGCGGGAGCCGTAGAATTGATGAGAGAAAAAGCTGGAGTATCTCAGTACGTATATCCATTTTCTTGTGGCAGAGCCATGCCTCGTGTTTCCAGGGTGATATGTTGCGAACGGTCATAATCTTTCATGATGATACTATTTATCACAAACACCATGAAACCACAACGCGTCTGCATGCATAGCCACAAGACTTCCCGACACTTTACTAATTTTCAGATTAATCGAAATTGATGACGAAGAGGATTTCGAAGACATTGAGACAAGATTCCATTAGTTCCTCGGCCTGCGGACCCAGGCTATAATCGCGCTCTAGGTAGATCAGCTACTGCTGAGTAAAACTGAGACCATATTCTAATGCGAGTCGTTGCCCAGCTCGCAGTCGTGCGAGGCACACGCGCGCTTTGAAAATTTTTTAGCCATATATAGCCGTGTCAGTCCGCTCATCTCTCCCTGTTTTATAATACAACCAAAAAAAAATCAGCAACCATGGGTCGTATGCACTCTTCTGTATGTGACTTGCTTCTTGTTCAACGAACAGCATGGTTTGGTTGAATAGTGACTTGGGTCGATTCGGTGGGCTGCTTTGGAAGTCTGGGTCTTGCTAAGAGTAGAGGGAACCTTTCGGGGCGACTCTCAAGAAAAGCTCTTGGTACATGATACCACTCCGTGGTGAACTTGTGTTATTTCCGTCTCCTGGAATAAACCGATGTTTGCCAAAAGCATGTCTCTTTTGCTGGTCGATTCCGCTATTTGTAGACCAATCAACGATACTCATTCGGCCTTGTCACGTGAGAGGTGATGCTCCTCACGTGTGGAGACAGATTCGTCTCACTGGCTCAGATCACAGAACTCATTCCCTGAAAGGCACTGGCGCATCGCGCCAACCACGGATGATGTCGTTGAGCCAAAATTCGGCTGCCATAATTTTTGCCGCTGCAGGCTTACTAACATATCAGGGAAAAGGTATTTCTTCCTCCGCTCTCCCATACTCTAGAAACGCTCCATCTTGGTTCAAGTTGACCTCTGGTGACGTTGTTGAGCACATCATCAAGTACGCCAGAAAGGGTTTGACTCCTTCTCAGATCGGTGTTCTCTTGAGAGATGCTCACGGTGTTTCCCAAGCTAAGGTTGTCACCGGTAACAAGATCTTGAGAATCTTGAAATCCAACGGTTTGGCTCCAGAGATCCCAGAGGACTTGTACTTCTTGATCAAGAAGGCTGTCTCTGTCAGAAAGCACTTGGAGAGAAACAGAAAGGACAAGGACTCCAAGTTCAGATTGATTTTGATCGAGTCTAGAATCCACAGATTGGCCAGATACTACAGAACCGTTGCTGTCTTGCCACCAAACTGGAAGTACGAGTCTGCCACCGCCTCCGCTTTGGTCAACTAAGCTTTTTGCATTCATTTACTACATTTTATAGTTTCTACTGTAATATACTTATCTTTGCATCTCATGTCACAATTGTAAGTCAAAGACTTCTTTGCTTGCTATAGTTACGTATAGTCAGTAGTGTGGGAGACCCGGACGCAGCCAAGTATACTTTACATTTAGAGATTATAAACACATTGATATAAATTAATGAGCGCCAGCGGGGACGCGCTTAGATATCGTCGATGTCCAACTCATCGTCATCATCGTCATCGTCATCGTCATCGTCACCGAACTCGAAGTTGACTTCCTCGTCATCGTCAGCGCCGAATGTGTCAGTCTCGTTAATCTTGGCCGATTCTGGCAACTCACCCATAGATTTCAAAGTTCTGGCCTCGTCAGAGTTGAACTTGTGAACAACATCACACTGGTCGTCTTGAAAATCTCTTAAACAAACCAAAATAATGTCACCTTGGCCCATCCAGACCTTCTTTCTCAATTTACCTCTGATGTGGCCCATTCTCTTAATTCCGTCGAAACAGCTGACTTCGAGTCTTCCGTTACCTAACATCTTGGTGATTTGGGCATATTCTTGGCCTTCTTCCCTAAGGATTAATTCTCTTTTTTGACCACCGTTAAAGTTCTTTCCCTTTCTTCTGTTCTTTCCGCCCTTTCCTTTAGAAGATTTACCCATCTTGAAACGTTTAACGAAAGAAGCCGTGAAGCGTCAGCCTAACGAAAAAATTTTATGTCTCTGTGAGGAGGCACGGATGTGCCTCGGGCAGGTGTAATATGTACTCACCGATTCACGATAACCAGGTGACGACATTCGCTATTCGATTCGAACTTAGAAGATTTATTCATGCTACACAAAAATTTGAACGAAAAATGAGAACCAGAAATGAGCGAACCGATACTTTTCTCCTTTTTAGGTCATTCTTGATAGCACACACCTGCGAGTGTAAGGTCACGTGAGTTTATTACAGTTGGTATGCCACATCGTGCAAACATACTTACTTCATACCATTGATTAATTCATCAACTGACGAATGTCAAATGCCGCTTTATATAACCCATAAGTCATGAATAAACAAAAGACCTCCAAACTCGCTCTCCACTACATTAGTTAATGGTGTACGGGTGTTTTACCCTGCCCATGTCTTTTATACCGCTTGACACTCTTCGTCCATCCACTCAGCAATCATGGATTCCTTCGAGACGAGCTCTCAGTTCGTTCAGATCTTAAAAAGTCTTGTTCCTCAAGCTCAGTCACTTTTGAAAGCAGCCCATTATGCACTCAAAAATGCAGAAAGTGAAGACTATCTATACTATGCGATCATTGACATACTTGAAGATCAGAAGGTCGAATTGAACACCAAGTCCACAATTTTTCAGTTCATAGACATCTTGATACACGAGTCATTTCATGCTTCTCAACAAGCACACACGAACTACAACTACCCATACGTGCACAACCTTAAAAATCTGTTGCCAAAGATCCTCATTAAAGTGCTCCCATCCAATAGTAACGCCAATTTGTTCAACATACATGATAACTTAAAGAATATTTCTGAGGCGTTGAATGTTAATTACTCTGATTTTGAACTGAAATTCAATGATGTTGAGTCTTCGCTCACGGATGAAGAGCTAGAAAATGTAAACATGAACATACCATATCCAGAAATAACCTTGGAGGATATGAAGATGGAGTATCAAGATCCTGTTTTGCAGGCTTGGCAAATCCTTTTGAAAAAAAGACAGCAAAGTCATTATGAAAGACTCAGGCTTTTGAAGCATGAGCCATTCAAAGACGGTGAGGTGACGGAGGATGACATGTTTCTTATCCGTCCCTCTAGACCAGACCCTCTGAAAAAGATAAATGAAAATTTACTTTCAAGAAAGCAGATCCTTGCGAGAATGGAAGATGACAGAGAGACCCATAAAAAATCAAAGGAGACACTTTGGCTCGTTAGCAGACCAAGCGGGGCAAACACAGTCAGCGAAGATGAATTTTTAAACTATTATTGGGATAGGATGGACAAAGTTTCTGACGCTCAGGCTGGTGAATTCTTTGGAGCTTTTGATGAACTAAATAAACTTGCTGGCGCTAGTTACAAAGACCCACAATTCTAAATGTTGATTGACTTTACTGATTTCTATCAGATATGATGGCCAAAAGTTCGTTTTGACCAGTTGCGACGTATTTGGCTGAGGTCCGCGTTTCTTTTATTCCATCCCAAACAGCAACTGTAAGACCAAGACGCAAAGATCCTTGTTTCTCGAGTGAAGTGATGAAGTCATAAATATTTTCATCCAAGGGATTGAGCCCACCAGCATAAAATATATTCTTTATCTTCTCATCGATGTTTGGGAGGTGGACCTCAGGTGAACGGGATTCGGACAGAACATCAAAAATATCACCACTAGACTCAGCTCTTTTCATCATGAACTTTTGGGTCAATTCAATAGCCGGTAAAGCGCCCGTATAGAAGGAATATAGGAACTTGAAAGCCTGTAAAGATGTATCTTTTTGTTGCACCACGACACTATCATTAACAATTGTAGCATGCAAGCCTTCCGCTTCACCGAAGGAGTCATTGACCATCTGTACACATTCACCCATGACGTCCAAGCTTCTTTTCGGGTCTTGGGTCATGGCAGTTTGTGCAGCTAGCCTAATGGTACAATCGTTGATCACAACTTTCGAACCCGACAATCCTTGTGACTTAGTTTGGAACATGCGTGCAACTTGGTTCATGCCAGTCACCGCCTTATCTTTATTGGTAATTGAAACCCAGCTTGTTGTGTCAGGAAATTGGATGAATCCACCAAACTCAGCAATTAACCCCACATATGGAACATTTTTAAAGATCAAATCAAGCTCCGACCTCCTCATGATACTGGCGAAAAAGACATAGTTTCTTCGGTTACTCAAAAGCTCAGCGAGATTTGTGCCGATTCTTGATAATTCAATTGTGCTTTTATGCCCATGGCTTCCATTCACGGCAGCAGCACCAAAGTCATCAACATTTATTACAATCAAGTTTTTCTGTTTGGCGTCATCAAGAAAGTTGCGAAAGACTTCTCTTGAAAATGGCTTGTGGTGTGCGAAGGTCTTTTCCTTGTTCCTTATCCAGCCTTCTTTTATGGCCTTTAAACACAACTTTGCCCAATCGAGAGAATCGTGTTTGAGGACAACTCCATGACAATTGCGCCATCTCTCCTCTCGTTCCTTGTCAGAAATCTCCAACGCAGTACCAATGGTCTTGCCAAATGTTGATATGTCCCAAGGGTTGATAAGAAACGCCCCCTTTCCATTACAATCGAGAAGAGGAGAGGAGCCTGTAAACTCCGAAAGAACTAAGGAAGCTTTCTTTTGTGAGGTTGCGATAATGAACTCATGGCAAGTGAGATTGAGCCCCTCTCTCATTGAAGATACAATGAATAGGTCTGCCTCGGCTTGGAGGGCTAAGTACTGATCAAAGTCAATATCATGGTGAAGTACAATCACGGGCTGCGTCGCAGATAGATTATCTGCCATTGAATTGATGCGTGATATTATTTGCAGCACTTCAGCTTCGTAGTCATCGTCTTTTGTCTCTCCCTTGAAGATTTGTAATAGCACAGTGTTCTCGATGCGCTTGCGATCGTTAAGCAAGTATCTTTCATAGGCTAGGAGTTTCTGTTTGATCCCCCGGAGCTTGTCTAGCTTATCGCGCGACACGATTAGCGATTGAGTCAGCCAGCGATCACGAATCATCTTTCTCCAGTTACAAACTTCTTCAGATTTGAGAGTACTTTCTAAGTTTGTTGCGTCTACTCCCACGGGAATGGCCTGTACTCGGGTAACCTTTCCACGAAATATAAGCCCAAGCTCATTCAGATCTGTGAGAAGAATCCTGCTGCAAGTTTGCAAAAAGTGTCTCACGTATTCCTCATTCAGAAAACAAATACAGTCTGCACCCAAGAGCCCCTCTAGCAACGGCTTCCTTTGAGCTAAACATCTGAATACCTCCGAGGAAGGAAATGAGACATGGAGGAAGAATCCTATTTTTGCTTCGGGGCATTGTTCTCTGACCATGGCAGGCACTAGAAGCAAGTGGTAGTCATGGATCCAAATCATGTTTTCAGGGTTATCTGGGTTAAGGTGGTTTTTCTCCTCTCTGTACGTCTCAACAATTCTGTCAGCGACTAGCTGATTTGCTAGTTTGTAGAAGTGATAAGAATGCTCCTCAAATGCCTTGGATTTAGGGTCATCGGGAATTTGGTAATGAAGAGTTGGCCACAAAACTTGCTTACAAAAAGACTTGTAGTGGCCCTGGAAGGTCATATCATCAATCAGCACAGATTCACAGTCATAGTTTTCGCGCAAGTGATCAGCTATGTCTTCCAAAACGTTCTGAGGAATGAGATCGCTTGGCAGAGCCATAGCTCCAACCCATTTACAATGGTCTATAACCTCTTTTCCCACAGCTAGGTTGATAGCATTAAAAAGCGAACCATTGCCTCTGTCTGACTTCACGACCGTCCAAGGCGCAGTCAGAAATATATTTTCATTTCCCAAAATAACATCTTTTAAATCACTTCTGGAAAATCCACCAAACGGAGCCAACTTGCCAGGTACCCCGTCCTCGTCATCGATGAGACCCGTAGCCAAATTAAATGGTTCACGCGCGTTTGACATAGGTCTGGACTTAGAAATCTTGGAGAAATCAGACTCATCTTCTTTAGCAGGTGTAATCGAGCTACTGCTGTGGTTCATGTGTGCCACATTCAATAGGGATTTTGCCGCTCCCAGCTTTGCCAAAGGCCCGGCAATTTCAAGAGATGCGAAATTGGAGTCACTATTTCCAGAGTTCGAGCCGCTCTTCCCTGAGGCAGAGCCACTGTTGCCAGAGAAAGAGCCACTATGAGTGAACTTTACTCCAGGCATTCCTTCCATAGATTTTCTCTTTTCAATGACAGAACTGGATACCAACGGCGTGCTAAACCTCGAGCGTGGCTGGACCAATTGAGGCCGCTGAATATCATTAGGAGTACCTGCAGAAGAGGAAGAGCCAGACGAAGGTTTCTTCTGTTTTGCGAAAAGATCTGTGGTTGAACCGTGGTCTTGTTCCTTTCTCCCAGCGAAAGGCGACGAGCCGCTACTATTGTGAGGCGAGAAAGAGTTTACCCCACTTAAAGAAGGGAGAATCGAATCGCCCGTCTCCAGAAGATTGGATTTCAGGGAGTTCGGTGGAGAGGATTCAGCATTGAAGTGTTCTAATTCGGGCTCTGGTTTGACTAAGTCCTCGTTTATGGAGTTTACTTCAAACTTGACCGTGTATGGCAAAAAACTGGACGAGTTAGTAATGTTGCAGGGTGTCGGATTAAAACTCACGAGTAATACTTACAAAGATCCAACAATGACCGTCATTTTGAGGTTGGTGCTCAACTGGATTAATTGTGTTGCAGTGTCTCGTAGAAGCAATTAGTATTCTTCGATTGCACTGAGCCGCGTGACTATGTAGGACAGGCTCAACACTGTATATTGTTATTTTCGATATGGCCGCCACTACCGGAGACAATGAAAATGAAAATCGGAGGTTTTCTTGATTTTATTCTGGTGCACTATAAGTCCTTGGAAAGTTTTCAAAGTACAATTTGTGATAAAATTTGACTGTTTCGTATTCTCCTTTGGCTATTTAGCAATGAAAGAAGCAAGCACAAAGACAGGCCAAGGTGGATGCCTCCAAATGAATGAGAGACTTGGGGCACTTTATAATAATTATTAGTAAAGAACCGGAGAGCGCCCAATTCCAATTCGAGAAGCAAGCAAGTATGATTCTAGCAATTCTTGGTAATTAAGGTTTGTGGCAGCAGCAACACGCGTGGCTATTTTCAATCCGAGCCCGCACTGATTGCTGCGCGCATGAAAAACACTGCCTCAAAACATCTCATGTGAATCTAACTTATAGTCTTATTCTTCGGTTACTATTCACCGACATGTATTACATGGATTGCCACTGTCATCTTGGTGTCGATGCACATCTCCGGGATTCAGAGCAGTTGATGCAAAAATTGAACCAGGATCGCAGGATCTCATCAGAAGGCTTCTTTAATGTCATGTCGACTAACCGCCTTGATCTAGAATTTCTTGCCGCGTTGATAAATTTAGACGAGAGCAATATTTTGGTTCCTCATTTTGGAATTCATCCGTGGTATTCCCACTTATTTTCTATTGATCCTAGTCTCAGTAAAATCGAGCATTATAGCCTGGTGCTCAGCAGTCTACCCGAAGATTTGCTCGATTTACTCCCTGATCCAATCTATCTTGAAGACCACATACAGAAAATCATGGAATTGACCCAAATATGCCATTCTATGAGAAAAGCTTACGCAATTGGTGAAATTGGCCTTGATAAGCTTTTTCGCATACCCAGTAATGGATTTTACGGTAATCAAGATTTTAAAACCGGGGTGAAGCTCACGGCTGCAAAGGTGCTGATGGAACACCAGAGAGCGGTATTCGTCCGACAACTTGAACTAGCCAACAGACTTGAAAAGCCTGTTTCTCTTCATTGTGTTAAAGCGCACGGTCCATTTTTCGATATAGTGCACTCCTCGTTTCTCGAAATTCCATCTGTCACGCTACATTCTTACACGGGGTCGCCGGATCAAGCAATGAGATGGGTAAAGGAATTTTCCAAACAGAGGCGAAATCTTTATTTCTCATTTTCAAACTTCATCAATGGTGAAGGCGACAGGGTTGCAAGCCTAAGCGAGTTAACGACGTTGATCCCCGAAGATCATATCTTGTTTGAGACAGATATGCCAATCGACCGATATTTCCTCAGCGGGCGTGAGGATGAGTACTTCGAGCAGTTGTATAAAATACAGGCCCACATAAGCAAGAGCAAGGGCGTGTCGGAAGCGGAATGCAACTTAATTGTGCAGAAAAACTCTCTATCCTTACATCTTTCTTAGAATTGGAATATACTCGTATTTATCGTATGTAAAGAGTCATGCGATACACTTACAATCTAGACTTGATGATGTCGACAAACTCCGGCTTCAAAGAAGCACCTCCCACCAAGAAGCCGTCGACGTCAGCCTTGTCCTTGAATTCAGTGGCGTTCTTGCCGTTGACGGAACCACCGTACAAGATTCTGACTGCCTCAGCCTGTTCAGCACCAATGGTCTTGGCCAAATGAGCTCTGATCTCCTTGTGAATGTCCTGAGCGTCCTGTGGGGTGGCAGCCAAACCGGTGCCGATCGCCCAGACTGGCTCGTAGGCAAGAACGATGTTGGACCAGTCGGAAACAATCTTCGACACAGCATCCAATTGTCTGGCACAGACGTCAAGCGTGACACCAGCCTTCTTCTCCTCCAAGGTCTCACCAATACACAAAATGACACTGACTCCAGACTCCAAAGCAAACTTGGTCTTTTCGGCAATGAACTCGTCAGACTCCTTGATAATGGTTCTTCTCTCAGAGTGGCCGGTCAAGGTCCAGTTGGCACCCAAGTCCTTCAATTGCTGAGGAGAAATTTCACCCGTATAGGCGCCAGAGGCCTTGGCGAAAACATTCTGGGCAGAAACCTCGACGGTTTTTTGCTTGTTGGCCTCAACAACAAGAGAAAGGTATGGGGCTGGAGGAGCAATAACCACCTCGACGTTTTGAGGCAAGTCAGCCTTGTTCAAGTTGTCGACAATGGCGGAAAGGGACTCCTTAGATCCGTTCATTTTGAAGTTACCTCCGACGAAGAATTGACGAGCCATTTTTTGTTGATTGTTTTTGTTGTGATGGATAAGAAAAAGATGGAAAATTAGACAATGTTCCCTAACTAGCTGGCATACAAGCTCCGGGGTAGGACTGCGCGGGCATTATATATTTTTTTGCTCCAGCATGTATGGCGTATGCGTGGGCGATTCTTCCCCGAGGAATACCGGGGGACCGGCTCGCGGCGAGCCAGAAGAATGCATATACATGGACAATCATGCACCACAGCATATGGCTTTCTCCGGGGAAGATCTACGCAACAATGACGCACTCTTTTGTTGACCCCTCACTTGAAAAGGCAAGTTATTCATCTCTTGCAGTACAGGCCTGTTTGCTGATGAAAATTTTGTGTCTTTCAGGCCACAGTTCTCAAAATCAATAACTCACTACATGCTCCGTCATGTGCAGTGGATAAGGCTGCTCCCCTGGGCGTAGGCACACAACGTTCTTGCTGTGCGACATTATGCGCTTACAGTGCGCCACACGATCACGCGAGGATAGATGGCTAGTAATTGCTTCCATTGAAGGAATTTAGAAGGACTGAAAAGCAAATTCTAAACTATATGATTTTTTGACGAATATAGATGTAAACAAATGTTTTGATTCTCCTGCGTCACCTCTACAGCTCAATCAGCGACTTTTCGTCACTGGACTTCAGATACAAAGGCACGTTTTCTCGGCTGTTGAAAACACTGTTGTCCCCTACTATCTTGTGGCAGTCCAGATACTTGCACATCGACTGCCGATAAATATTCTTCAACTCTTGATCTTTCTTTCTGTTCTCTTTTATAGCGTCCCTCTGAGCTCGCAAAATGCTGGCAATATCGAGGTCTTCCGGGTTATTCATGTTTCCTTTCGTGTTAAAAGTCACCTCTTGTGTAAACTCCTTGGCAACCTCGTCGTCTACATCCGAGTCGGGTAAATCGTCCCATTTTCTCAACGGTGTCTTTAGTTTGTAAGCCTTGTTGGCCACCTGCTTCATCACCAAGAACTGACAGTGCGGTATGTTTCGTAGAGACTCGAATTCTTCGTAGCTCCATCTAAACCATTTCATTAGAAACACCCGTGCCCAGATACCATGTGTGACCAAAACAAGCACATTTGGGAAAGAGTCATTTTGAAACTGTCGGTAGAGCGACTCGTTGAAAGACGCTATTCTATCATAGACATCTGCAGCACTCTCACCGTGAGGTATCCTAAAGAAGAAATGGCCATAGTGAGCTCTCTGTTCCCAAATCTGCTCCGTCTCCTCCGGTGTGCTTTGGAAGTTTCCAAAATCCTGTTCCCTCATTCTGGTCTCTTCTCTGACGCGGTAGTCAACACCTGGCACGTCCTTAATGCCCTTTATGATGTTCTCGCATGTCTGTCGTGCTCTTAAATATGGCGATGTGTAGAACATAACGCTCCTGGGGTTAGCCCCGCCATCTCTCTCTTCCTCGAGTTGGGTGAGAAACTCTTTGAGTACAGAACCTGCCTGAGAGGCCTGACTGTGACCTTGTTCTGTAAGGCAGATTTTGTGGTTAGGGGTGTAACGATTGACTAGCTTATTGCAATTGCCCTCTGACTCGCCGTGTCTTACCAAAAGAATGTACTGTCGATGGTTAGTATAGATCTTGGCTGAAAACGCTATTCAGGTACATACTTTAGGTTTGCCCATTTGAAATGAATCGTAGTATGCAAAAAAAGAACTTGAAGCTAGGTTAGCTGGATTGTATTTTAAGTTCGATCGTAGATCTGCCCATTTCAAGAGAGTGCAGGCGCGGCGTTTCTGTACTGTGTGTACTCACAAATCAGAATCCACTATCGGAGTTCCTTCAATGAACACCTGCTTCTGCCAGTCGAAATATGACTCGGAATAATGACTCGATGCTTTTTTTAGCCTTACCCAAAATGATACTAGTTTTCTGCTCTTGGATTCCTCGGTCGGTTCATCTAGCCAGGGCCTATGCCTAAACCGCTTTGGCCTATAGCTGACGCGGAATTACTGAACCTCCTGAGGACTCGCAATCGCAGTTGAACCAATATGCATAGGATAATAGGGAAGCAAAACAAAAAAAAATTAACATATGATATATCACGTAATTATTAATCAACCTATGAATACAATATCAATGGCCTCGTCCCCCAGTCTAGTTTTGAGCAGTGAGCTTTCTTTCGATAGCAAAGCTCTTGAGCAACTCCTCGTCGCACTGCTTCAAAATGTCGTCCGCAAACTCGTCGATGGATCTCGAGTACAAAGTGTTGTTTAATCTCGAAGGACCATTTGGTCCCTTGAAAATGGTTTGCCACTCCTCAGGGTCCAACTCGGGCTCGCCGATCTTGGCTCTCTCGTCGTTCTCAGCCTTTCTGTTCTGCTTCCACTGGAGAATCTTGGTGTGCTCCTTTTGTAATTGCCTCTGGTAGTAGTTGAAGTTTGTTTGATCGAAGTTGTAGGAGTCGATTTGGCTGCACAAGTTCTCCAACAACTGGGTGGTCATGTTGGAGTTCGAGTTGAAAGTCAAGTTCTCGGACTCACCCAACGTGGACGTCTCGTCGCTTTGGGCCAAGTACATGTTGACCAAATGTTGGTTGTGGATGTTGATGGTGATCTCGTCGAAGATATTGAAGAAAGACAACTTGTTGTTCTCCAAGTCTCTGGTCTTCCACTTGCCCTTCAGGTACGTGGCAAGAAAGTTCTCGGATAACCTCAAGGCCTTGACCTCCACCTCTTTGCCAATCGAGGCCATGTTGTGGATCAAGATGAAAGCGTTTTTGTTGACCTGTTGCTGCTGGGCCAAAGCCTCCACCAACTGCGAGGTGATGAAGTTACCGGAGATTGTGGACTGGAACCAGCCCTGGAACTCGACACCATGGCCCAAAGAAACCAACGCATCCAAGATTTCTTGTTGGTACTTGGCACCACCTCTTGAGCGCAAAGAGCCTCCCTCATATTGGTCTGGATATGGGAAAGGGTACGCGTGGGTAACGTCAACGGCACCACTGTCATCCTCAAACCCCAAAAGAGATCCGGAATAGAGCTGTGGGTAGTTTTCCGATGTGTGTCTAATGAGAGACAACAACACGCTGCCCTCTATGTCAATGGACGTGGCTGTTGGTGCCTCGAATGCCCTGTCTGCTTGTTTAGATGCCATGATGTTTAGGTGGTCAAGCGTACTGTTAGGCAAAATTTTCACACGAGAAAACTTCTCGTGACAGGCCTGTACATCTCACGTATAGTCCGGAGAAGCAGACTTAATTGTGCTTGGACGGAGAAGCTAGTTTCAGATTTCCAAGCCTCAGAATCCGATGGTTGAAAGTCTGGTGCTTCAACTAACAGCATTCTAAAGTGAATGATGCTTAATTGTAATTTCTTGTCCCTGAAGAAGTTTCTACCTGAAAGGCTAGCCTTGCATTGCGAATGTGAAGGCAGTGATCGAGATCCAGTCTATGTTCACTGCTAGTCTCGGAACGGGAAAAAACGGCAACCCTAGGTTTTGTTTTTAAAATGGTATCTCTGGAAACACGAAGGTTTTGTTTTTCTTATTCAAATCGGGTTGTCTCTAGTAACTAAGACATTTGCAGTTTTCAACAAGAGGAACGGATGGGCCGCACCCCTCCTGCTTCTCTAATTTAAATCCACTGTGAGATCAAAAGTATAATGCCTCTATTCTCAATTGAAAAAAAACAATCCATGAGATAAGAAAAGGGCCCCCATGCAGATCAAAAATCTATTGCTGCCAAACTCATTGGGAAATTTCGATCTATATCAATTTTAATGAATTCTCTTTGAAAATGGCAAAACTCGTTTGTAGGACGTTGCAGACCTTTGGCCATACGCAGGGCAGGTTGTGAGTATTAGAACTGCGAAAATTTTTCGATAATCCACCGCTATCCCCCACCAAAAGCACCGAAAATGTCAGACCCTGTCAACGAAGTTGCGGAGCAAGTCGCCAAGACTTACTTGGATGACGTCACTGGAGAACAAGTGTCGAAGTCTGAGTTGAAAAAGAGACAAAAGACCAGACAGATCGAGGCCAAGAAGGCCGAGAAGGCCAAGAACAATGTCAACAAACAGCCCAAGAAAAAGGACATCATGGCCGACTTGAATCCTAACCAATACTACGACATCAGATCTCGCCAGATCGAGGAGTTTAGAAAGGCCAACGAGAAAGATTCCGAGGCCTTCAACCCTTACCCACACAAGTTCTCTCGTACTTTGACCGTGCCTGAGTTTGTCAAGAAGTACGAAAGGTTGGCCAGAGGCGAGACCCTAAAGGACCAGGAAGTGAAAATCACTGGTAGAATCATGACTAAGAGAGAGGCTGGTTCTAAGTTGAGATTTTACGTCTTGAAGGGTGACGGTGTTCAGATGCAAGTGATGGCCCAAGCCCAGGACGCCGAATCTTTGGAGGTTTATGAAAAGGAGCATGACAACTTGAGAAGAGGTGACATTATCGGTGTTACTGGGTACCCAGGAAGAACCGCACCAGCCAAGGGAGGTGAGGGAGAACTCTCTGTCTTTGCTGCATCGATCCAGTTGTTGACTCCTTGTTTGCACATGTTGCCTACCGAGCACTTTGGCTTCAAGGACCAGGAGAACAGATACAGAAAGCGTTACTTGGACTTGATTGTCAATGACGACGTCAGAGAGCGTTTCAGAGTCAGATCTGCCATTATCTCTTACATTCGTAGATTTTTGGACACGAGGGACTTCGTCGAGGTTGAGACGCCTATTTTGAACGTGATTGCTGGCGGTGCCACGGCCAAGCCTTTCATCACCCACCACAATGACTTGGACATGCAAATGTACATGAGAATCGCCCCTGAGTTGTTCTTGAAGGAATTGGTCGTTGGTGGTATGGACAGAGTGTACGAGATTGGCCGTCAATTCAGAAACGAGGGCATTGACATGACTCACAATCCCGAGTTCACCACGTGTGAGTTCTACCAGGCCTACGCCGACGTGTACGACTTGATGGACATGACCGAGTTGATGTTCTCAGAGATGGTCAAGGAGATCACCGGTGACTACAAGCTCACCTATCACCCAGACGGCCCAGATGGCAAGGCCTTGACCTTGGACTTCACCAGACCATGGAAGAGAGTCAATATGATTGAGGAGTTGGAGAAGGTCTACAACGTCAAGTTCCCACCAGGAGACGAGTTGCACACAGAGGAAACCGGTAAGTTCTTGAAGCAAATCTTGATCGACAACAAGCTCGACTGCACTCCACCATTGACCAACGCCAGAATGTTGGACAAGTTGGTTGGCGAGCTCGAGGACGCCTCCATCAACCCAACCTTTATCTTTGGCCACCCTCAAATGATGTCTCCATTGGCCAAGAAGGACAGAAATATTCCAGGTTTGTGTGAGAGATTTGAGGTGTTCGTTGCCACTAAGGAGATCTGTAACGCCTACACCGAGTTGAACGATCCATTTGACCAAAGAGCTAGGTTTGAGGAGCAGGCCAGACAGAAGGCCCAGGGTGACGACGAGGCCCAAATGGTGGATGAGACTTTCTGCAACGCTTTGGAATATGGTTTGCCACCAACCGCTGGATGGGGTTGTGGTATCGATAGATTGGCCATGTTCTTGACGAACTCCAACACCATCAGAGAGGTGTTGTTGTTCCCTACCTTGAAGCCAGATGCTTTAGTCAAGGGTGAAGAGACTTCTGCTTAAAGTCTGTTGTCGATTTCAATGTTGCTCACTAATTTTTTGTAATGTACAAATACAACAATATTACTTAATGACTAACTCGCCGTTCCTTTTCATGGCCAAAGCCTTTTTATAGGGCGGCGCCGTGGGCAGTTGCACTGGTTGCAAATTCCGCTGTTCCACACTTGAATTGAGTGTATACGTGGCGTCTGAGTCTCCATCTTTCAAGTCTCCACAAGAGACAAATTTCGCGATTGACCTCTCTTCATCTAACGGGAGCTCCATGTTCTTCATTATGTAGCTCTTTGCGATATCTGCGTCTTCAAAAAACTCCTCGGTTGACTTGGTAGCATCAAGTTTCGGATTCCAGCCCGGCCTGGGCCTGTAACCTGTGCACACAATAAAAGCTTCGAGCGAGGTTCCTCGAGATGAGCGGGGTTTAGCGCAAACGACTCTATCGAAGAGATATCCAAATTGGCTGTACAATAGATCGATGTCTCTACCACGGAAAATCTTGGCCACAAAAGTTCCGCCTGGCCTTAGGATACAACAAGTGAGTTGCAAGGCACACAAGACGAGTTGTGCCTGGATATATTCGTCCAAGTCATGGAGACCTGTGACATCGGGTGCCCCATCGCTACATACGAAATCCGCACTCTCGCCTCCAAACAAATCAAGAATTTTCTGGAGTGTCTTTGGGTGGGTAATGTCAGCCTGGAGACACGTGACGCCCTCTATTGGAACCATCGGCTGTAAGTCTACTGCCACGATCTTGGCATTATCCTCACCTGGGGTTTTGTTCAACTCTTGACTCAAGACCTGTGACCATGAGCCTGGAGCTGCGCATAGGTCCACTACTCGTTTCACACCTGAAAATATGTCAAACTCCTCATTGATCTGGAGTAATTTGAATGCAGATCTCGCACGATAACCCTCTTCTTTTGCTCTTCTGTAGTAGAGATCTCTCTTGTCTTTACTTGCCTTACCCATCTTCAATCTAGTACGGGCACGGTGATAAGCTTGCGGATGCGAGAAGAGCACTTCACATGTACCTCGCGCACAGGAACAAGATATCAGAGCACCCAGCCCGGAGGAAGAGCAGTCGAAAAAATCTTTGGAACTATATTAGACGACCAAAATTGTAATATGATCTTCTGTCTTTGGCCACCCAATGAACACACAAAGACGGCGTCTTGTGTCTAGAATTTGTAAAGTTCAGCTGGGTCGCTTGAAGTCTCTCACGTGACCACATATAGCACTGCAGGTTAAAATTTTCTCCGTCACATGTGTTGTCAATTGGCCAACGAAGGTTTACAATCTACACCATAAAATGCTCGCCAGCTACGCAAGAAGCGCTCGTGTGTCCTCGCGAAAACTTGTTACAAGCTCACGTCTTTTAAGTGTCAAAAATCCGGCTGCTAAAAGCTTTTCCTCGCCGCAAGAATTGGTGGAAAAGAGAAAGGTGAAGGAGTTGGAAGACCAACGTTTCACCGAGAGTCTACTTAACAAAGACATTGACTTCGAGCCCAAATTGATCAAACCAAATGAGGTGGACCCATTCACGAAAAGGCCTGTTCCCCTCAACGTTGAGTTGTTGAAGTATAAGCCATTGAAATTAGAACCCACCCACGGCCACAAGGTCGCCGAAATTAATTTCAGCGGATATGACGAGACCGAGGTTCTCAGAATGGCTGAATTCACTGCAAGAGCAGCCTTTTACTTGGGCATCCCCGCGTCGGATATCGAAAAAGTAAAGACAGAAAAGAAACTTTACACTGTGATCAGATCGCCCTTCGCCCAAGCTAAGTCGAAGGAGAATTTCTTCAGAACCACTTTTAAACGTAGATTAGTGGCCTTTGACGCCAATCCAGAGATTGTCGATTTGTGGTTATCTTACACAAGCAAGTATGCCTTAGAGAGTGTTCATCGCAAAGCCCTGGTTTTCACACACGAGTCTCTTGATTACGCCGAGACCATGAGCAAGTTGACTGCCGAGGAGATGGAATTGCCTCGGGCTTACCAGGACAACATGGAGGACCCAGTGGGTAAGAAAGTACAGGAACTCTTGAGCTCAGACGCTTTCAAAGAGTCCATGAAGGAGGGCAAGTAATGTATTTTTAGACATGTATATAGTAATGATTAAAAAATGGATTGCATGCTTGAATATCAACCATAAAGGCCTCTGTCATCGTCTTCTTCGTCTTCCTCTTCTTGCTCACGGGCACGTCTTAGCTCAGCTTCCAAATGCTCTCTTCGGGCCTTTTTTGCATCATGCATATCACAACGACACATCGGACATGTGGAGTTGACTTTCAACCATGGTGCAATGCAATCCATATCGAAGATATGTTGTTTCGATGACTTCCCATTAGTAAAGCACGGAAGTTTCACGATCAAAGGGTACTTGTTATGCACAAATTTGTTAGTGCAGATAGGACAGTCTGCTGTCTCAGATAAACTGTCCAAGTCGACTCTCTCCAATGCATCTAAAAACGCATCGTCAACCCCCACAGACGTGTTTATTTCTGTGCCTTCGCTATCCAAGTTCTGCAAAAACTGCTGGATCACCTCAGAGTTCTCCTCATCTCCCATCATCCTTAAGGCATTTTCAAAAATTTCCCGTCCACTCAATCGCTCTCGATTGGAAGCTGCGGTGGTGGTTAGAAACGCATCGATGGCACTAGAGAGCGAATGATATTGTCTCCTACCATCATTCTGAGAATTGATGCTTTCGCTTGTGTTTAAATTATGGTCAGCTACAAGGGTTAGCTTTTGTGCTAGAAAATTATTTGACTCTTATGATGGGTTCATACACACATTCGTAGGTAGACATGATGAAGAAGGGGAAACGAAAGTCACTGCAAGTGCGAGCTTATCTACTCTAAGGCGCGCCAAATAAAATAGTACCTTGCAATGGAGTGAACGAGAATCGAAATTATTGATTGCAGATTATGACACCAGGCGCAACTGGAGGCAAATGCTGGCAAAAAGCTTCTTTTTTTTACATGTTTCACTTGTAAATCGTGTCTTGGGTCAGTGCGTTTTGTCGCTTGACGAAGGTCCAGATGCTCGGGACAAACCTTTTCGTGTTCTGTTTTATGTTTTCACTTTGATTTGCATAGACGAAACTGATCTACCTAGCAATTCTACAATTCTTGAATCTTGCATCTATCTATTATATGGCTTAATCCATATTATGATCCTCGGAATCAGACAGCGCTTGTTCCTTTTCTTCCAAAAGAGACTCATTGGCGCCTGAAAAATAATCCGCTCTCGCCTCGCCGTAATCCCTCGGGCCATTTGAATCTGCGAAGTAGCTTCCTTCTGAGTTGAGATATAGTGGCGTCATTGGTATGTCTTCGATCGGCGTCTGAACCGGAATGAGAACTGGTGAATCACCGCCTCTGGTGATATTGATTGTGTTTGTGAAAGCATGCTTTTGTTGATTCTTTTGTTGGAATGGTGTCACGGCAAAGCCCAGAGGGCCGACGAATTGATTTTTGTGTTTGGGCATTGTAAGCGATTTCGGAGGCGTTTGTGCACTAAGCCAGAATCTAGACGGCGATTCTCCAAAAGAGGTAGGGTTTAAATTCGGGGAGTCCGGCGTGGTCATCTGGTTTTTACCCCAGGGTATAGTTTTCGGACTCGAGATGATGCTGAATTCCCCCAGGGAGGGTGCTATAGGGGAAGATAATTTATGATAAGGCTGTAATCGCTGCTGGCCTAGATGTGTAATCGAGTTTCTCGATCTCAAGTTTGTATAAGAGCTAACACGATCCGGGTTAGCGTGAGTGAGCCCTGGGACCGAACCTTTCACGCTGGTATTGAAAGTTTCTGGATGCGTTAAAAGTGAGCCTCCATTCACGTTACTGTTCAACGATAAGAGCGAAATCGTGGAACTAGATGGTATTAGCCTACCATCATGATCTTTGCCAATAGACGTAGCGAGAAGCGAGGGTTCTGGATGACCGTAAGACGAATACACATCGTCCTCACCTATACGAAACTGTTGGGGATCCGGAGCAGCGCTTTCCCTGTGACATTCGCCAGCCAATGACTTGGAGAGAAGCGATCTTGTCGTCTGTGGGTGCATGCTTGAGGACTCGCAATCTTGGACGGGCTCAGGTGAAGAACTTATGGACAAGTTGTCAAGCGTATTTCGCAAGTTGTTTGCCGAAGAACAATCAATGGCCATCATACGCTGCTAATTATAACACCGAGAGGAAAGCTGCACGTATTAGCGAGGCAATTTCAGACAGATATCTGAACTAGAAGTTCTTGCAAAAAAAAAAAGAGTTAGGCAGGGGACAACCGGCCACCGATATGGCGAAAAAGTTCAGATAAGTACTGAAAGAGCGTTCTTGTGCGATAGCTGGGGACGAGAAAAAAACTTTTCGGAGCGCTGAATTAGATTGCGGCTATGTTCCGAATAAGTACCGAAATTGATAAGCAGTCAGCTGAAATATAGTCGATAGACTGCAAAAGAGCGTTCTAGAAATGAAGGGCCGGCCTGGGCAGTATGAATGCGTAGGATCACGCTCCAGCTTGTTTTCTGATTTCGTGACGGAAAAGCCGGAGATCGGAAGGGAGCGCACCTTCGGCAATTACTCCGAGAGGTCACCGCGGCGCACCACGTGATAAGATAAGGCGATTTCCGTGCGCGTTCCTCTATAGAGATAAGAGAAACCCCAAGCGTTTCTGCTGAGCAGAATCCGCAGAACCGCCACGGTTTTTTTTAATATAGCCCGAGAATGAACCGTGGCTTTATGAAGTCACAACAAGGTATACCATTCAAGTCCCTTGCTGAATTTGATACGTATTTTTCTTCATTGAGGCTCGGCTCATACAAGCACGATTCACCGCACACACGTTCCTGCAATTAGCCCGAAATTCCGGGAGATGAACAGGTATGTTTGCGACAGGAGTGATGCAATGTCGTCGTACGCCTGACTCGACAAGAAAAAAATACATTAATGATGATTCTCTTTAAATCAAAACAATAATCTATTGGGAAGGAGTATATATGTCTTTGAGATTTTACGCAACTGCTTATCTTATTGTTCGTTACCGTATGAACTTTTTAAAATACCAAAAAAAGCCTCGTTAACACTTTGACAGGTTGAATTCTTGGGACTCCTAACCATAGTGAGTATTTTCCCCGCAGTTTATATGCGCAGTTTTTGACCCAACTTTTGGACCTCAGCCCAAGTTTAAAAGCCACTTTGTAATTTGTGATGAGTAATTCGTTTTCACAAATATTTTCACATAAAACCGCGAGTGTGCGATCTCAATAGCTTTGCTACACTCCAAAGAGATAGCATTGAAGATGGTTGCTCTTCATGCTCAAAGTACAGGGCTTTATCCACGTATAGTAATCGCTCGCTAATAATGATAAGCGGATTACCCATCAAAAATTCACTTGCCGTAGTTGAGGCAAATTTTTCCAACCAAAAATATTGTTCTGGTTATGCAACTTCATCAAACCAATCATACTGACGATCAGATTGTCGAAGAGAGGATGTCTCAAACATCTTGATAAATCAGTGCAGCTGGTGCTTTTGGTATTGTACTTACTATAACTTAGGACGGGGCTTCTGAACCTTGCTTGGTACATTAAATGCACTCCTTTTGTGAATTTCTTGGCTGAGACCGACGTGTCGGTTCTTAGATTGGAAGAACATTCCAAACATCAAGCGTGGACCATAATTTCTTTGCTCAGTTGACTGCATCATACATTCTCATATCCTAAAATTAAAAAGTAAAGTTGATTTGTATTGTGGAATGATTGGTATTATGTCCCTGAAAAATTTGAACATCGTAGTTATTTCTGAATTAGTCCTTGAAAATCAAGTAAGAGAATCTGCCATATGTATAAATATAGTATATGCACTTTTGAAAATTAGGTCAAATTTTATCTGATAAAATTGTGTATTTACATCTCAACGTCATTTATTATCCTTTTAAAATTGAAAAGTTATTGATTTGATCGATGTCTCTATTCATCTCCCAACAGGAAACAAGGAGCCAGTCTTCAATATTCACCATCATCCTTGGGGTCAATTTTGAATACCTTGTCTGGATTCATAATTCTTTTTGGATCTAAGGCCATCTTAACTTTCCGCATTGTGTCAACAGCATCCACTCCAAGTTCTAAATCAAGATATTTTCTCTTTCCGTTCCCAATTCCATGCTCGCCACTAGAAGTTCCTTCATTTGCTAATCCAACGAGCATCATTTCATTCACTAATTTTTCACACTCTTTCTTGGTCTCGGAGGTGTAGAAGATATCAGCGTGAAAATTTCCATCACCGACATGCCCTAAAATTACTGACTGAAAGCCCGACTTTTCAATGAGAACTCTGACCTGCTCTAAAACAGATGATAGCTTTGATAAGGGAACTGCTATATCTGTGACCCATAGTCTTACGTCCTCATGAATCTCATTTTTGCCATAATTGAGAATAGCATAGAAAGCATCCTTACGAGCACTGAACAATTCGTCGCCCTCTTCTTTGCTCTCTGCGGAAATAAAGTCCTTGCAGTTATTGGCTAAAGACACTTCCTTCACTACTTTCAAAGTTTCTCCCACAACCTTCTGATTGAGACCCCCAATCTTAAAAAAAATCGTAGGAACCTCTAGCCATTCCTTTGTCCAGTACCCACTATAGTTGATGCAGTGCATCATGTCTTTATCAAGTAATTCGATGGCCTCAGGTCTAATACCGCGGCGAAACAATTCAGCAACAGTTTGAGTAGTGTCGAAAATAGTAGGAAATTGGCCCACCACCACAGTTTCATTCTGAGGCTTCACATGCAAACGCACTGTAGCCTCGGTAACAATGCCCAATGTGCCCTCACTACCTATAAATAAGCCGGTAAGATTGTACCCGGCACTAGTTTTCTTAGGTCTTTGTCTTGTTTTTATGATGGTACCATCAGCAAGGACAACTGTCAAAGAAATGACGTTTTGAATCATAGCACCGTATTTAGACGCATTGACGCCAGACGCGTTAGTATTTACCATGCCCCCGATTAAGCCACTAGAGCCACAGTCACATCCGAAAAGTAACAGTTCATCGGTCAATTCCTCGTTCAATTTTACCCAATTAACACCCGCCTCCAACTCTACGTCCAAGTCATTCCTATTCACACGCAAAATTCTATCCATTTTGCTGGTGTCCAAAATGACTCCAGGCCTGGTGGAAAAAAAATGACCTTCAAGGGAAGAACCACCAGAGTACGGGACAACAGGGACGCTGTATTTATGAAGGATTTTCATGACTTCAGAAACATCATTTGTCGAGGTGCCATATATGATCCATCTAGCTCTTTGATGTGGTTTCGGTGGGTGCGTGGTGAAACCATTATCGAAATGCCCGTTGATCTCAGCCTCGCTGTTGGTAACGTTTTTCTCGCCAATGATAAGTTTGATCTCAGCGATTGCTTTTTCTAGCTCAGAATCCGTACAGTATTTTGGAGAGTTGATGTGAGAGAGTTTTGTGGTCGAAGTGAAGGGGAACAAATCATTTGGTGGGTTGTCGTGCACTTGTTTTTTGCCATAGAGATAAGACGCGGCACCAACAGAAACAAAAGCCAGAAATATGATGGCAGACGGCCAGATCCTTTTTGATGTGACTGGTTGATTGGGTTTTCTGGAAGAAAGTCCGCGAGTGAACTGCAAATTCCTCAAGGGCAACCCATATCTCATTTTCAGGGCGTTTCCTATGATGATAGTTGACTCATCTTTCACTCGGAAATCGAGAATTGTTCAGGTAATCGGTGCAGGAAAAGCGAAATCAGATCCGAAATGCTGCACTTTATCTTTAGGCGCAGGACAAACAGGCTCGTAAATGAGATGAGATGAGATATAGTAACAATTCATCTTCATGCTGACATTCACGTTTTATAGTTAGCACTTTGTTGAATGATATGTATTGGGCGAGGAAACATGTAGCTAATATTTACTGGACTCTGAGTTCATGCTTTTTGAAACTCTTCATGGGTTTCAAGCCCCATTTCTTAAGCATGGCGATATCTTCCTCCCAGCCATTGCACGCGGTGGTAAGCATTTGTTCGCCGGTGAAAATAGCATTGCACCCTGCCATAAAACAAAGGAATTGCTCATGTTGCCTCATAGAGTATCTTCCAGCCGCTAGACGGATGATAGATTCAGGCATAATAAGGCGGGCCGCGGCAATGGTTTTGAGAATAGCCTCGAAACGCAAGCTCTTACTCAGCGACTTGGGGATATTCTCAATTTCTTCAGCCATAGGAGTTCCCTTAATGGGAACTAACTTATTGATTGGCAAAGATTCAGGGTGCTTGTCCATGGTGGCCAAAGTATAAAGAAAACCCACGTGATCATCATCAGTTTCACCGAGCCCTAAGATGCCTCCAGTACATGCCTTCAACCCTGCGCTCTGCACATTTTTAATTGTTTGCAAGCGGTCGTCATAGGATCTTGTTGAAATCACTTTTGGATAATGTTCTCTGGATGTGTCAATGTTATGGTTGTAAGCCGTTAACCCGGACTCCTTGAGAACAATGGCTTGCTCCTCGGTTACCATTCCTAATGTCACGCAAGTCTCCATTTTTAATTCATCGTTGATCCATTTTACCATCTCTGTAATCTTCTTCAACCCAGACTTCCTGCCATGCATATCTCTCCACGCAGCACCCATGCAAAACCTGGTGGATCCGTTTTCCTTAGCTTTAATGGCAGCTGTTTTGACCTCTTCCAACTTGATCATTTTCTCGGCTTTGGTGCCGGTGTCGTATCTTGAGGACTGGGAACAGTATTTGCAATCCTCTGTACACCCACCAGATTTGATATTAAGTAAAGTGCATAATTGTACCTCACTTGGGTCGTGATACTTGTGATGCTGGAGCTGTGCCATGAACATCAATTTTTGAAGAGGGGTGTCATATATCGCACGGATCTCGTCTCTAGTCCAGTCATGTCTTGGTCCCTCTTTTATGGCCCTGTCCAAAACATTAGGCATACCAGATGCAACAGAACTGGTATTTACAGAAAGAACCAGTCTTGGTGATTTCGTGGTCTGCAAGAGTCTTGCAATCGAATGTCTCATTTCTAATTGAATTGTGGGTGCAAATTTATCCAGAGACTGCTCAGTAAAAAGCAAATCAAAAAGAAAAAACGGAAAAGGTGATTTAATTAAAGGCTGTTTCTAAATATCTTCTGTTCACACCTTATTACAAAGGAACAGATACTATTGGCTGGATTAGATGCGTTTTGGGTTTCTCGAGCCCAACCCGCATGAGCCCAACTCCGAGAATGTGTCGCCCGAGGATGATTCAATAGTCACCCAGGCGGCTTGACAGCTCTGAGCGCGGGCGACTCACATAATGAATCATGTGCCGCCTTCGGCACTCAGTGATCACGCACCCGCGCGCAGCTAGGGCTTGTGCCCTTGGCAGTAGGGGCTGCGAGAAATTCCGGGATGCCGAACAGGAAATGCATGGCATCCATCGCTGAGCAGCGCACGACCCAAGTCGCGGTGAGTCCTTGATAGGTGTCTGAAAATTTTCTCTACTTGTCTTCATACCTCTTCATCACATATCAAAAATGGCTCCAATTGTATGTATCACTTGAGTTCGTGAGGATATCGATCAGTTCGTGTGCCTCGGACGGGTTTATGGGTCTAATTAAGTTACGAAGGGGGAGTTACGCTTCGTTGTTTGTGCCACACAAGGCAATGCACCCAGTATTGTCTAAAGGCTCACAGATGACATTTATTTAGCACTTTTAAAGCCCGTCTAGGGTAGCTATGCTGTCTTTATCTCCTACACCTCTGTGTGTATTCCGATAATAGTGCGGTAGGCTAACAAGATATCTAGACCACCAAGGACACTCAAGCTGCTAAGAAGTTCGTTGTTGACACTTCTGCCCCAGTCGAGAACGCTGTTTTCGACCAGGAGGCTTACATCAAGTACTTGGTCGAGCACATCAAGGTTGACGGTATCATCGGTAACTTGGGTGAGTCTATCTCCGTCACTGAGGAGGGCACCAACGTTGTTGTTGTCTCCACCGCCAAGTTCTCCGGTAAGTACTTGAAGTACTTGACTAAGAGATACTTGAAGAAGAACCAGCTCAGAGACTGGATCAGATTCGTTGCCGTCAAGAGAAACCAATACCAATTGCAGTTCTACTCTATCGCTGAGGACGACGAGGATGACGAAGAGTAAATTATTCGTTCAACTTAATAACAAATTGAATACATAGTTCTACCTCCGGGTTTCATTTTGGGAAGGTTTTATTACGCAATAAATATAATAATCGATTCCTGTCACCGCCGTGTAGGGCCATAGTCTATTGTCTTAGCTCGCATCTTGCTATTTGTTATTTAGAGGCATTTTTAGTCTGGCTGGGCTCGGTGCGCTATTAATTCTCCCTCTCTTTTACAGGTCAGCGCTAAGGTGCTTCTAGTATTTTTTCGTGGTGCGCTTAAAGTCTGAATTAGTCAATGCAGACTTGCATTTCACTGATCACTGAGCCCAAAATCATTGGTGCTTCCTGCAACTAATTCGCCGCGTGATACCGTCGCTGATCATTATTCCTTGCAGGAGAAGATGTGACTCTTGTGGTCGTTTTCTGCGGATTGTTATTGACTGGTTTCTTCTTTTGTTCTGTTGGGTCACAGCCACTGTAAATATGGATAATATCAAGTTTTCAATTTCATATACATCAGATCAACAGCTACGAAGGGGAATCTTGTCAGAATTCATATCGATTAGATACCTCATATTAATGCACGTGTCTCGTTTGACGAAACATCTTTAGATTCTATTAACCAATTTGGTATCGCACAAAAAAATTGCATACCTGATGCTTTCGATACAAGTTGTTTCCAGGACATCTGTCTATTTGTCACCTCGAAAACTCGTGATAAGAGCCTCTTCTCAACTTGGTCAGATAGAATGGTAACATTTTGGTTCACGTGACCAAATTTGTGACTATCAAGCGACTACTGTCTTGAAATTAAGCTTTTAAAAAATGCTACAGTTCCAACCATTCAAGTTTCATTTTTTCATTGATGAATTTAGTTTAGAAGTAAGTCACCGCGCAGCAATTCTACGAATGACCAGAAGTACAAGACGAGCTAACAGAGAATTGAAGAATAAATTTATTTGCTCTTTCTTCTTCTGGGTAAATTTTCATCAATTGTTAGTGTTTGTGTTGAATTACGCCATTTAGTAATTTGCAGGGGTATGGGGAACAAGGTCTGTGGCTCATGATCTAGTCTTCTAAAGGAAAGTTTTTACCGCTCCACAGAAGATGAACGAGCCCATGGCTGTTTTTAGAAGATAAGAACAATGGGTATAGAATCTTTTCACCTGGTTCTAACCACGATCCTAGTGTAAAAAGGGAGGCCGTCCTCCTAAGGAACTCACGCCCTGGAGGGTCATCTAAGCATGCATATTTACGTGATTAGCCTTCCTTCAACAATTCATAGGTCTAGTCTTTCGTGGTAATCATCCATTCACAAAAGCTAAATTTTTTTTTGCTCATCTGAGCTCTATTAGATTGGAGGAACAAAACTCTAAGATAAAATATGGAAAACCTCTAAACAGCAACCAGATACGTACCTACTCTTGAAACTCTTCCCGTCTCTTTCTTTTTTCTTGTTTTGGTGAATTTATCTAATAAAAGGATATAAAACTATTCAGTTGTATAAAAGACTTTTGGACAGCTTCCAAATACGTCCCTAGTGTCGAAATTCGGTCCATCACCTTCCTTTCAACATGTCCAGGACTGTCTTCCATCTACTTCCTCCGTTGTCAGGAATTTTTCAAAGGAACAAATTTATGGAAGGGTAAGAATGCCCAGAGAGAGAGAGGCGAGTCCATTTTTTCGAAAGGAACATCATATTGTAGGGTGTCACTGAAGGAATTTAAGACCCCACTACTAAAAGATAAATAACGAGAAACTATGAAAAAAAAACCTACCTCTTTCTTTTTGCTCTTTTGGTAGATTTATCTCATTAAAACCATATAAATAACATATATAAAAAAACCTTCAAACAGCTCCCAGATACGTACCAAGTGTCTTAGCTCGGCCCGTCCCCTTCCGTTAGGCACGGCCTGGACAGTCCTCATGGCACGTATCTGTTTACGTATTGGATATTACGTCATCGACTCCTAGGATAGGTCTCCTGTAGTAGTTTTCATCGTATGGCGCGAGAACCAAGACAGTTGAATTTCATTGGAAAAACTTTACGGTGGATGTGGAACAAAAACCAGCTCCGATTTGAGAAAGTTGTGTTTGTTCTGTCTTCAATACTGTTTGGATATAAATGATCAAAACGGTTTTCGCAAGAACGACTTCGTGGCCAAGTTGGCTAAGGCGTAAGACTGTTAATCTTAAGATCGTGAGTTCGACCCTCACCGAGGTCGTTTCATTTTTAATGAATGTTTTTGAAGTCTAAGCCTCACTATGAATTAGGCTCTCATGTGACCTGTTTTTCTTTGAAGTTTAGTGAATATTTTCGGTTGGGAAATTGCGCGATTTTGTTTTTGCCGCATGATATGCTGGATGCATAATTCTAGGTGGCTTTGTGGAGTTTGAAGAAAGATAAGTTGAAGAACGCCTAAATTCAGCTCATTTTTCGAGACGCTGGCTTTCTTTTAAAAAACAGACCAGGTATATCGGAATCCAGAACTCGGCTGAAAGGACAAGCTGTGGGTGAGTTGTGAGACTTATGGCGACTGTGCGCTGGGTGTATAAAGCTATGCAAGACAATTAAAGGCAGACAAGAATTTGCCAGGCCAACACAATATTTTTACATCCTGGTTGACCACCTCAAAAGTGGGCCCATAATATTGTTTCTGCTAGAGGAATGAAGCTGCTCCTCTCTTGAGAACTGTGACAATAGGCAGTTCCTGTCCGGGGATAGGTGACAATAGATGAATCCTGTCTGCCACCAATCACATGACACAGGTGCATTTAAAGGCCTCAAAAGTTTCCGCTTCGAGTTAAATCTTCCGGCTAAGCTCAAAATACCCTTGTGATATTACACGTCTACGTTATTTATCCTGTCCTCGAAAATTCCGGAATCAGTATGAATGTGAATGGAGTATCTACACAGAAGAAGTTTATTTTTCCAAACAAAGTCTAATTCCAAGTCGTAGCTGGAACACGCTTAACCATGCGAAACTTTATATCCGGTATGGGACATGCTCATGCATCCAGGTGATTCGTAAGATCGTCGCAGCTCCCGGTTGAACGGCACTTTTGAAAATTTGATACTTCTGTCATCCCCAAACTCTTAGAATAAAGCCCTCTTTCAGTTCCAAAGGCGAAGACTACAGACTCCGAAAAAAAAAAAAAACTAAAAAACAAGCTTTTTGAAGAGCTGGTAAAAAACACGTCTTGCTGAAAAATGGAATCTCTTGCTCGTGCCTCCATCAAGGCATGTCCTTTTGTTAGCGCCACTTCCACCCAGGCTCTCCGCCAAATGAGTCGCCTTTCCACCTTGTCCCAGCATGCCAAAGCTTGTCCTTTTGCTGGTACTGCGTTGAAGGCCAGAGAATACTCGTCATCCTCAAACACTCTTAAGGCATCCAGTGCCTCCGCCACCTCCTTCTCTTCGGAGAAAGTGTCTGAGTTTTACTCGTACTCTGAGAAGGACTTGGTCAAAGGTAAGTTGAATGTTGTGGATAACGTTTCGAACAAGAACGCCTTTGACTACGAGGGCTTTCTTGACGAAGAGCTTGTGAAGAAGAGACAAGACAAGTCGTACCGGTACTTCAACAACATCAACAGGTTGGCCAGCGAGTTTCCCAAGGCCCACTTGTCCGAAGAGGCAGACCGGGTCACTGTTTGGTGTGCGAACGACTATTTGGGCATGGGCACAAACAGCAAGGTGATCTCGGCCATGAAGAACACCCTCGACAAGTATGGAGCTGGGGCTGGAGGAACCCGGAACATTGCGGGCCACAACATGCACGCCATCAAGTTGGAGTCTGAGCTTGCTGCTTTGCACAAGCATGAGGCCTCGTTGGTGTTCAGCTCGTGTTTTGTTGCCAATGATGCAGTGCTCTCCATCTTAGGACAAAAGATGAAGGACTTGGTCATTTTTTCGGACGAGTTGAACCATGCGTCTATGATCCAAGGTATCCGCAACTCGAGGGCCAAAAAAGAGATCTTCAAGCACAACAACTTGGAGGATTTAGAGCGCCGCTTGGCGCAGTACCCCAAGTCGGTGCCCAAGTTGATAGCGTTCGAGTCTGTGTACTCGATGTGCGGCTCAATTGCCCCATTGGAAGCTATCTGTGACTTGGCCGATAAATATGGAGCGTTGACCTTTTTGGACGAGGTGCACGCCGTTGGCATGTACGGTCCTCATGGTGCTGGTGTCGCGGAGCACTTGAACTTCGAGGAGCACTTGCAGGCCGGTTTGAACAGCATCAGGAAGGATTCTGTCATGAACAGAATTGACATGGTTACCGGCACGTTGGGTAAGGCGTATGGTGTTGTTGGTGGATACATCACGGGAAAGCGGAACATGATCGATTGGTTCAGATCCTATGCCCCGGGGTTCATTTTCACTACGTCTTTGCCACCAGCCGTCATGGCCGGTGCAACTGCCTCGATCAGACACCAGAGAGCCACCTTGAAAGACAGAATTGCCCAGCAGAAAAACACCAGGTTCGTGAAGAACAACTTGAATGAACTTGGAATCCCCGTGATTCCCAACCCCTCGCACATTGTGCCTGTGTTGGTGGGTAACGCCAGGGACGCAAAGAAAGCTTCCGACTTGCTTTTGGAAAAGCACAACATTTATGTGCAAGCCATCAACTTCCCCACTGTGCCAATTGGCGAGGAGCGCTTGAGAATCACGGCAACCCCAGGCCACGGTCCTACTATTGCTACCGAGTTGATCAATGCTGTGGACAGTGTCTTCACTGAATTGAACTTACTGAGAACCTCTGATTGGCAGAGAGCTGGAGGTTTGTGTGGCGTTGGTACTGCGGAGCCTGCGTCGGTTGACCACATCTGGACAGACGCTCAGTTGGCATTGACAGACGCGGACTTGAACTCGAATGTTGTTGAGCCATCTATTGCCCCTAATGAGGTGAGTTCCGGCGTCAAAATCTGATGCCCGAGAAAGCAAACTTTCAAAACAAAAAATATCTTTTTTTTTTTTTTCTACATAGGATGCCCAGAAATGGATATTCTCAAGACTAGCGATATGCTAGCAATTCCACCTGCTTGTGATACAAGATCAGGCGTTGCACATATTCTGTAGAATGTCAGTTTACTTATACGGATACGTTCAGCGTATACTGGACGCGTCTCAGACCCGAAGGTTGGGTTGTTCTTTGTAAAGCTTTCGGGTCAAGATTCATTCCGTCATTCTTTGCCAGCTCGCCGTATGCATGGCCCCTATATGAATTCGTATTCTATGCATGTATTTTACCCTGAGCCATGCTCTGTTATTTGGCAAAGTTCAGCAGAGACTTGTTTGGAGGGCCGCAGCTTGTGTGCACCTCCCACGAACGCGCGATGGTGCAAGTATCAACAAACAAGAACACACAACGAGTCTCTATCTTCTACACTCCCCAGCAAGTGAATATCTTCATATGGCGTCCGGAGACCCGGATATTGTCCGGCTATATTTGAACAGGCTCGTAGGCTCGCTTGCACCTTCCGATCGTGAATCGCCCCATGTCCACACTCTAGTCAACGACCTCACTACTCATATAACGCGCCCATTTTCGGCTGTCTCCGCAAAACCACTACCGCAGATTCTAGACCAGTACCACAGGCTCTTCCTCCAGCAAAACCGGGCTGATGATTGGCGAGAGTTCCAAGGAATTGTGGACGCGTTCATGCACCCGAGTCTGCCTGACTCGTTTACGCGAAACTTGATCCACCTATCCCGGCTTTGCCCATCGGAATCTTCTCCTGACAGCGACAAATTCCCTCACATGGCTTTCAAACCTGTCCCACCTGGGCGCGTTTTGTCTCCGTTTTCCAGCAGCCCACACCAACGCGTGCTGCCCTCAAATTCGACCATGCCGGAGCTCATAGACCCGTACTATAAGACGCTAGATGAGCAGGCACTTCTTGCGTCGCTTCGACATACCCTTGCCGGCCAAGACACGAACTTGTTGAGGTTCCTGCGGGATTTTGGAAGCATCGAAATACCGGATCTGGTGAACACGAGCTACACACAGCTTTTGACTGATATCTTAGAGCCCGCTCTTTTGGGGAAAAGCTTGCACGTGTTTCTAGACTCCTGTCGGGGAAGCATAAACTCACCCATAACTACTGCTTTTCTCACTTACCTTCAAAGATACTTAGTCTTCTATGCCGATACCATCGAGGGTATATTCAGGACAGCGCCCAAAACTCTACTTGCACTTCTAGACTCGCTCGAGGACCAGACTCACAATCTACGATTCTTGGGTCACTTGAAAAGCCGTCTTGCCGAGCTTGATGGGTTTGAGTTTTTGCTCGAAGTATACAGATTCTCGCAGTTTGGCGACATAAGGATCGAGCAACTTGCACGCAACCTCTTCGACGATGTTTCTACGCCTTACTATCAATACCTCCAGCACTGGATAGTAAGAGGTGAGCTTATTGATGAGAGCGACGAGTTTTTTGTGTCCTTTGACAAAAAGGAAAATCACATCAATGACATTATTAAGTACGACCCCAAAAAACTCCCTGTGTTCTTGAAGGTTGATGACGAGATCTTCACGAAAATGTTCCAGATCGGTAAAACACTAGTGTTTTTGGAAAAGTATTGCAAAGAACTTGACTGGGTGAACGAATTTGCCCTGCGCTATTTTCAATTTATTTCCGCGACCCAAGGTGGCCTTATGTCCATGAGCGCCAATAAACTTCAAGTCATGATTGATCGGCAGTACGAAGAGGTTCTTGAGTATTTTACACAGGTGGTCCATTCAAAGTATCTGTTTTATTCACATTTGCTCGTTATTAAGCGTGTCATGCTAATGGAATCTAGTGATTTTGTCAATGCGGTCACTGCCAAAGGTGCCCAAATGTTCAGCGAACTGGCCTCCTCGTTGACATCGGCACGTCTCTCTGAGCTTTTAATCGATTCTATCGACCTGTCTTCCATCAAATGTCTCTCCCCAAAATATCAGAAAAGAATAGACGCCAGGATTTTGGACTTGAGTCACGGAACAATCGGTTGGGATGTCTTCACGTTGGCATACAGTGCACCAGAACCCCCATTAGAAGCTTTATTGAATTATCAAGATCAAAACACTCAGTACTTGAGGTTGTTCAACTTTTTATGGGGCCTAAAGCACTATCAATTTCTTCTCCGAGAACACTTTCTGCTGTTCCAAGAGTTTCATAAGCAACACTTGCGGCATATAAAAATGAAGCTAAAAGCTTCGCAAGGTGCAACAAGCGAATGGAGCGATCGGCGGCTAAAATGGCTCACTAGATCTCTTCGGATTATATGCTTGATCCGCCATAGGTTTGCAATGCTCATAGACGCTATCCTCAATTTTGTGTCTTTCGATTTGGTTGAAAACAGTTTCAATGAGCACGTTGTACGTAAGCTCTTTCAAACTTGTACGTCAAAGGCCCATGTTCTCAAGAAAGGTGTTTTAGGCGAAACCTCAAAACTTTCTATATTGGATTCCAGTTTTTTGAGGAATCGAGATCAATCCTTACTTTTGACTGGGTTGCAAACTTCGACTTTTGCTCATCAAAACACTAATAGTCTTACCATTGATGACTTAACCGCAACTCACATTGCGTATCTTAAGAGTGTCTCCGATTGCAAACTTCTTCGAGAAGACGCATGCGGTCGCCACAGTGGCAAATCATTTGTGCACCAAATCTTTGAGCTCCTCGAACTTACGTATGCCTTTCTCAGAAGCAGTGAAGAGTTTGGGACAGCTTTGAGTAATTACGTCAGCATTTTACGTTTAAAGTCCGAGAGTTTCAATTTCGACGAGGACTGGGATGACCTACACCACCGCTTAAATTCGGTTGAAACATATATCCAGAAGGATGTTTACGTCGACAAATTCCAGCCTTGGCTAAAGGCTTTCACACACGACATGCGTGCGGAAGTGGATCTTAAAGAATTTAGTAAGATGATGTAATGGTCTGCTTATATTCGCCCCACTTCGCGATTCGTCGACATTACCCCACACTGCATGCTCTCCCCCACCAACGCTCGATGCCAAGGATCAGGAGCTTTTGATGAGATTTGATTCGATAATCTCCAATCTTTTACGAGTTCTGCATATCACTCGATGTGGGAGAAGCTTTTGTTCCATTCTCTATCTCGTTTTAAAGCAGCCCTGATTTGACATTGTGGGGAAGACCTAGGCCTCGCAGGATCGGCCGCGAACCAAGAACAAAGTATAAGAGGTCAAAGGACAAGTATATTCTTACCCACTGCTTTGAGAATTTTATCACACGCAAGTAAAGAAACATTACATGGCTTGAAAATTGTTTACTGGGTCCAGTGGGACTCTTTCTTGGTGTTCGCCCTATGTATCTTGAAACATTTTTCGGCCCGCCGCTCGACCGAGGATAAGAGTCGCGAAAAGTCCCGTTCCCCGGATTTCGTGCGAAAAATAATACGTACTTATACGGCCCCCATGGCATTCACCGTCGACATACTCTTGCTACTTTTTCTTCTCTTTAGCTACACTATTGTTGCAAATTAGAGCAATTCAATTGAGCAATTGACTCGTTTACTTTCTCTTAAATCACATATTTATTATACCTCTCAACATGGACGAGACTGACAGTATTTTGGTTGATAACATCAAATCATTCGCCTCTGGAGGTTTCGGAGGCGTGTGCGCCGTGGTAACCGGGCATCCTTTCGATTTGGTCAAAGTCCGTTTACAGACGGGTGTTTACAAAACAACCAGTGAATGTCTCAAGGGAACATTGGCTAAAGATGGTCTCTTGGGTTTCTATCGAGGCGTTATGCCTCCACTCTTGGGGGTGACACCTATGTTCGCCGTGTCCTTTTGGGGTTACGACATGGGTAAAAAGCTTGTTTCCGGCTACAGTGGAACAAAGGTTGAGGATTTCACTGTGGGGCAAATATCCACTGCCGGTTTCATTTCTGCTATCCCTACTACAGCCGTTGCTGCTCCGTTTGAGAGAGTGAAAGTGATGATGCAGGTTCAGAGTGGTGCAAAAAGCTCTATGGGCTCGGTTATTGCCGAGATGTATAGAACGGGAGGACTCAGATCTATTTTCAAAGGTTCAGCGGCCACCTTGGCCAGAGACGGCCCGGGATCTGCGCTTTACTTTGCTACCTACGAATACGTGAAGGCTGCCTTGTCATCTCCAGACAAGGACTTGTCATTGGGTGCCATTTCAGTTGCTGGTGGATGTGCTGGTATGTCGATGTGGCTCGGTGTATTTCCCATTGATACAATCAAGTCTACACAGCAATCTTCCAACGTCAACATCTCCATTGCCACTGCTACCAAAAACATATATGCGAAGGCAGGTATCAAGGGCTTTTTCCCTGGTGTGGGGCCAGCCTTGGCCAGGTCGTTCCCTGCCAACGCAGCCACGTTTGTGGGTGTGGAATTAGCAAAGAATTTCCTCGAGAAGCTTTAGGGAGCAGGGCTCCGTTTTTCAGTGGGCGGGTTCTTGGATTTTTGAAACTTTTTAGAGAAATCACGTATCGAAATTTAACTAAATCAACTAAGGGCGAATTGTATTTGTATGAAGTAGAAGGCGCATCTTACGATACCCAGCTCGGTCTATCATTGGCGTTTTCCTGCAGTCCGTTTTCTCACCCGCACTACGTCGTGGGCTCAATACTCACCCTCAGGTCGACAATGATAAGACTGCCAGTCAAAGATAGCCAATAGATACACCACAAAAAATGTCGTTGACTGATGATCAGGTATGTCGGGCAATAAATCAACACGCATCTACGAAACACATTCTGGCCCGGGTCACGTGTGTTCTGCAGCGTATCAATGGCATGGCGTAGACCCATACTAACATATCAGGTGAATGCCGAGCTCCGCAAGATGAAAGCCTTCATTGAGAAGGAGGCCCAGGAGAAGGCCAAAGAAATTAGATTGAAGGCCGACGAGGAATACGAGATCGAAAAGGCGTCGATTGTGCGGTCCGAGACCGCTGCCATCGACAGCGCATACGAGCAGAAATTGAAGAAAGCGTCGTTGGCACAGCAGATCACGAAATCCACCATTGGAAACAAGACCCGGTTGAAGGTCTTGGCCGAAAAGGAAAGGATTTTGGAGGACATTTTCGAGGAGGCCGGCAAAAGCTTGGTTAAGTTGACATCAAATAAGGAAGAGTACAAGCCTATCTTGGAAGGCTTGATCGAAGAGGGATTGTACGCGATCTTGGAGGACACCGTCACGCTCATAGTGAGAGAGGCAGACTTGGACCTGGCCAAAGAGGCTGCCGAGACTGCTGCCAAGACGTTTGCCGAGAAGGCCAAGTTCGAAGTCACCGTGAAAATCGACGACAAGAACTTCTTGGACTCGGCCCTGGCTGGCGGTGTGGTGGTTGTGAACAAGAGCGGCAAGATCGAGGTTGATAACACTTTGGACGAGAGGTTGAAGTTGTTGTCTGAGGAGGCCTTGCCCGGTGTCAGATTGGAATTGCTTGGCCCCTCTGCGTCCAGAAAGTTCTTTGACTAAGCGGCTTTGCCAGGCCCCCATAGACCGTCTATATTTTCACTTCTCAGCACAATAAAAGTTCATACAGAGGAAGAGCGGCCGATGCATGCAGCTTTCTCCACGTCACTTGCCGTGTCATTCTGTTTGTCATTTTTTAGGGTGAGTTCCACCGGCCTCAGCCATGGACTGAGCAAGCCGCACGCGTAATCTCCAGGCGAAAAAATACTGTTGCGCATCCTATATACTCGCCCGGATTTAGCATAGAGCCATCTAGTCACCACAACCATTTTCCGTACACAGGGCGGAAAGATGCTACCGTGGTCTAGACACATGCGTGGCATCGCCCGTATCAGATCAAACATCGGTTTTTTTGCCTTGCCATCACGGCTTCTATCGGGCCCAGGTTCAACAAAGCCCGCCTTGCGAATACCACACCTGCTTAGAGAACCTCCGCTCAGTCCCCCGGAGGAAAACGAGATCAAAAAGACCACACTTTTGAAAATGGCGTCTCCCATAGCGCCAAACGATCTGTATGTTTCATACACCACTTTCGACACAGAAGGAAATGTCACTGCGGTGTCGCAGAAGATCCCCAAGGCTCAGTTCTTGAATGAGAACAACTTGTTTCCCCGAGATTTGAGGAAAGTCGACTCGTCTTCCATCGACGTGGCGCCGACAATCATGGTTCGGTCCGAAAATGCTATCATTGTCAACTTGCTTCATATAAAAGCCATCATCAAGAACGACAACATCAAGATCTTCGACACGGCCAACCCATCGGTGGCATCCAAATTGGGTCTTTTTATGTACGACTTAGAGCTTAAGCTCAAAACCCCCAGCTCCCTTCCCTACGAGTTCAAAGCGTTGGAGTGTATCCTTATAAGTGTACTCAGCTATCTCGAGGCGCAGCTACAGACGCACTTGACCAGCTGCGGGAAAATCCTAGCTGAGTTGGAGGACAATATCAATCGTGAAAGCTTGCAGGAACTCTTAATCAAACTGAAAAAACTTTCTGGTTTTTTCCAGCGAGCCACTTTAATCAGAGACGTGCTCGAAGAACTCTTGGACAATGACGAGGACTTGAATGGCATGTACCTCACCAAAGGGCTCAAATACAATCCCTCAGACACCGCCCTTGACTACTCAGAGATAGAGATGATCCTAGAGACATACTATCAACATTGTGACGAGGTTGTACAGCAGGCTGGATCGTTGATTAGCGATATCAAAGCCACCGAAGAAATCGCTAACATCATTCTTGATGCCAACAGAAACTCGCTCATGTTGTTCGAATTAAAAGTGACCATCTACACTCTTGGCTTCACGGTGGCTACGCTCATACCAGCATTCTACGGAATGAACCTCAAAAATTATATCGAGGATTCATTCTACGGGTTTGGTGCTGTGGTTGCCATGTCAATTGTCCAAGGATTGTTGATCACGTACTGGAACTTCAAGAAATTACATAAGGTGCAGACCTTGACAATGATGGCAAGTCCTGGCACCACAACAAAAAACAGGCTGCAGTTTTACGGCTTGGAGGGAGGCTGGCCTCGCAAACAATGGCTTTCCAGACTTTTATTTGGAAGACGTGCAAAACAACTTCCTCCCACGCGTGAGGAAAGGGATGTCATATGGCGCATGATAAAAAATGACAAGAATATACGCTAATCTAACATGTAAATACGATCACGGCTGAAAAATAATGACATCAATGTATATTGTACAATTTTTACATGCAGACGCGAACCTGCCGGAATCAATATCCGCCAAAAACTCAAGTTCTCTACTCAGACTCTTCGGCGTTGTCTTCCGAGCTTGAAGAGTCCACGTTATCTCCGCTTCCAGCTTCGTAGCTTGGGACCGCTTCAGTTTTGCTATCAGCAGCTTCAGTTGCCTCCGGAGTTTCCTCGTCGTCAAAAGTGATGTGCTTGCCGGCTGAAACTGTCACATCTGCTTTTGAACTGGAGCCCTCGCGCAACACAGGCTGAGCATCTAGCTCACTCTCTGGGGTCAACAAAGTGCCCTCAATTGAAAGCATTCTTCCGCTTGTGTGAATAGCCTTCACAGTGAAAGGAACTTTACCCTCTATCTTAGCACCGGATGCATCTGTCCAATAGCCAAAAGATTTGAATTTGCTTGAATTGTTTTCAGGGCTAGCCTCAGACTCAGCATATTCATCAGCTTGAACTGGAACAAACTCCCAGTCCTGTGGGATATTTCTGAACTTGATGGATGCATTGAACGTGTCGTGTATCAACAAGCCGATATGAGAAGCAGTTTGCATGTAAACAAAGCCTTCTAATAGATCTCCAATTTGCGGACACCATATAAGTAAATCCACAGCGATCCACATGAAGGAAAATGCAGAAGAATCTGTCACCTTTGCCAAGATCACGCTCAGCGCATCTTCGGATGTACCCTTGCTTTCAAGATTGATGTTGAAGTAGGACAAAACAACACCTCGGGCTTTTGGGAAGTATGTCATGATCAATGGATCTAAGTGCTGAGCCTTGACACCATTCAATGGATTCTCTATGTGACATGGTGCTAATGAAACATACATCGAAGTTCTCACCACCCGAAAACAATCAGACTGTCCCTTCTCGTTGACAACATTCGTGCTCTTTCTAGGATTCCTTCCCTTGAATTCTGACTCATGGAAAGACTTTTCCACCGCTTTAGCCTCGACAGACATTGTTCTAGGAGCTTTAGAATGCAATAGCACTTCTATAGTCGCGCAGCTAGACTTCAAGATGAGCCCTTGAGGAAAAATTCTGTGTCCTGCACAAATTGACGCGGTGATGACACTGAGACTCTCTTTTGCAGTCATCGATATCCTTATGATTTCCTATTATCGGCAATTTATGCCCCAAAGACACAGATTCTCTAAAATCTGTTTTTGAATCTCGCAAACTTCAGCGAAATTTGTGATCCTGGGGCGTATATGCCGTTATAAGTCTGAAGTGCCTTCGGGTCACCGTGGGTGATGTATTGTTTGAAAAGCTGACTTTCCTCCTGCTTAAACTCCTCATCCTTGCGTTTCACCGTTGTACTTTTAACAGCCGGAATTTTCAACGCCGCAAAGCTCTTCAATATTCTACTTGTTTGAGTTTCAGGTGCGTCTTCTGCTGGAGTGTACTCAGGTACCCCTGTGAATCGTACTTTCTTAATCACAACGCTCTCCATTGCAGATGAGGTTTGAGACAGAGTGGATATCATGGAGTTCCGGCTTATATCGCTTGCACGGCTTGGGTTGTTGGATTGCATGACCACACTGTTTCTTCTGGTATTGATTTTAGTAATTTGAGCGCGTGTTGGTTTCTGATCGACAAGCGCTTGTGGCGCATTAGGATTCTCTTTAAGAGAAGAGACAGAATTCTCTTTCCGATTCGAGGCGACCGAGACCTCTTTTCCAGGTGTCGACAGAGTATCTTTCGTAAGTGCATCCAGATTCTCTTTTGTGGGAGCAATCTTTACTTCCTTTGATGGCAAGCTCTCCTGAACAGCTACCTTTGATTGTCTCCGCAAATTTGTGGCAGATGGATTGTTCGGGTCAAATACCACATTGTTGAATACCTCTTTTTCCTTGCTGTACAATGCGCCTGATCGGGAAGCCTCCAATAAGTGTTGCTGAAACTTTTGACTGGCCGATTTTTTAACTTCAGCTTTGGGTTGGGAAATCTCTTTGTGTTCTTCGACAACATCCATAACAGGACGTTTGTTGCTGGCAGGTGATGCAATCAATGTCTGCGAGGGTTTTTTTGTCATCAGACCAGATCTCTTGATGCTACCACTAGGGGAGCGAGTAAAGTATTCTTGCTTGACTGGTACTGGACCAGTATTACCCTTTAAGGCTGTCGCAGCTGCATTGTAAGATATAGGCTGAGAACTCGAACGGCGTCGCCCTGTGGGAGTCGTTGAAGCCTTTTCCGTTAAACTTGTTGTTGATGAGTTTGCTTGGAGAGATGTTGCTGATGACTGCCTTTGGAGAAACAAAGGGCTTTGAGCTCCCGAGGGTTTACTAGTCAAAGAACCCGTTCGCAATTTAGAACCCAGTTCCAGGGAAGATACAGATTTTTTGGAATCAATTGAACTTGCAGGCGAGCTAGAAGCTGCAGGCAGCTTAATAGGAGCTTTAATCACAGGTATAACTTGCCGGTTGGTGGGCGTTTTGACGTTTGAAGAAACATTTTGTTTAGCTTTTTGCTTGGCAAGAATTTGAGCTCTTTGCCTCTTGGCCTTCAAATCTTGAACTTTCTCGCTTTCAACAATGTCATTGATTTTAAGAAGATAGTCCACTGGTAAATTGTGCGAGGTTCTAAATGCCAATTCTGCGGAAATCCAAGTGTTTCCAAATTCTTTTAACACGCTCAATAACCCTTCAATATATGTAACACTTTGGAACACAAAACCAACAAACTCGAAGATGGATTTCGGAGTGATTTCTTGATTTGAGTCCATCCGGAGAAATCGAGTAATGGTGGCTATCAAAACCCCATTTTTCTTCGTGTTGAAGAAATTCTCATCGATATCTTTAAGCATTTCACGGTAGTGATGCGATTTGCTCACAAATGAACCAAACTTTTGATCGTGTAAATGATCATGGTTGGAGACGAAGATTTGACGGCCAAACTTTCGAAGGATGAAATACAATTCATTAACCCTTAGAGCCCAAAAAAATACCCTGTGTAGGGCGTAAGCATTGTATATGGTGTCTTTGAGCTGCTTGTCTTGGAGATTTTTGGGCGCCTGTTTGATCGTCTTGTACTTCTCGATCATCGGTTTCTGCCTGTTGAGCATCTTGGACGTCTCCTCGGTGATAGTGAAGAGCGAACACAAGTCAATGTCAATTAATGAAGCCTCGGAGTAATCATCACAAAAGCTTGTTTGGGTATTCACTCGAAACATTAGACACGATTTCTCGAATAAACCACTGCTTAAGACCAAGTCAAAATCTTTTTCAACGTCAAAAAATGACTTGGTAAACAAGGAGTCAAGATCTTGTAGGTACTCATCATTTGCAATTTCCTTGGACGCATTGAGGTATCTCTTTTGATAAGCGTCCTGGCAAGTGAGACATAGAGCACGAAATGCTTTCAAGCAAGATACCGAGGAGGCTGATGAAGGTAAGTCATCAAAAGGCACAGTCTCCAGGTCCCTCATATCATATGGGATATGCGTGACTACTTGAGAGACCACTACAGAAGCAGACTTGATTAGTTTGAAGTTCTCAAGTGCCTTTAATTTGGGAAGAAAGCCTGGTTCGTGGATGGCAAATAAGTTCGACGCGAGGTAAATAAGATAATGGATCAAAATGATAGTGTCGGGGCTATCATTGACTGCCTTAAGTGAGTCGTCCACAGCTTCTATGAGGCGTTCAAGCTTGACTAAGGCATACTTGTATTGCATGACACGAGCATCCAAGGAGTCCATGAATTTTGGTTCAAACTTCAACGACACCTCATCGCTGTCTTTAGTGGCGGCCTCGTTCCCCGGGCTTCCGTTCATGGGCGTAATTTGTTTGTTTCAGGGGGTTCAACTGTGCGATTAGAGACCCTGATTGGTCAAGTTTCGGTGAACAAGAGTGTTGCGGAGTCCCCAATAGATGGAAGCTATTTCTCGGGAACAAGCTTGGTTTTCGGAGTCAAGGTTCAGCGTCAGAGATATGCAGATAAAGAAGACGAAAGTCGTGTGTGAATGACTGCTGCTGCTTTATCAGTTCTGTCAGTTCACACTAGTAAAAAATCTAAAATTTAAGGTGGAATTAAGAGGTTTGCGCGGAGCGTCTCCAAGTAGCGCACTTGCCAGGGCGTGCAAGTAGAGCACTGGGCCCGCGCCCTCGGCGCGGATCTCCAGGAACCTGGACATGGGGTAATCCAGGCAAGAGAGGAATACGTATTCTGACCACAGACAGCAAATTTCCAAGCGGGCACTCAGAATTTAATGGCAGAAGATTCCAAAATTAAGCCCTTTCAGCCCACGTGAGGTAAAAAGAAAACTGAAGTCACTCGATTTGGTTGCTTGTTCGAGCTATCTCGCACGGCTGTATCACGTGACCGGCATGTCATGATCCGTAAACAAAAACAATGTTTCTGCAATTGGCAAGTCACCACAAATCGCGTATGAACTCTAGCGACTATAGGGTCACGGCTCTACTAACGGAGCACCTTGGTTTTGCCCCGCTAACCTTGGTGGACGAAGTTATTAATGCGGTTAATAAAATCATGTACAATTGCACCGATGCGTTGGAAAACTTCCTCGTAAAACGCCGAGAGGCGCAACTAAAAAAGCTACGGATGCATAACGGAATTGGGGAAGACGATGCTGATATTGACACTGACGGCTTTATGACCGATCAAATCGCTGCTGCTGAAAGGAACGGTGAGGTATTCCCATACGCGGAAATCAGAAGTGGGACCGCAGAACTAGAAACGCTACTAGTGTCTCATGTAGACAAGAATTTCGACAAATTTGAGCTCTATACGCTACGAAATATTCTCACCATGCCCCGGGATCTTGTGGAAGATGGCTGGGTCAGACTCAAGCACCATGAGCACCTCGATACTGTAGATTTCGCCAGTGTTTCCGAAGATTCAAGTGCCCGAATCAAGTCCCTTATCAGAAACATCAGCATGGAACTACAGCTACGAAAGCTCTTGCAATTTCAGTTGGCCAAGGCCAAGAAGTTGGTCAGTCTACTCACCCGCTATAAGCACAGCATCGACTCGCTCATTCTGACACATCTGGATACCGAGCTTTCCCCGGACTCTGCGCGTATATTGAAGGAAAACCTCACCCCCATGAATGAAAATATTTACTACTTGCTTAGCCAGCTGAACGACCTCATAGAGCAGGCACTTCGGCTCAAACAGACTTTCACCAAAGACACAGCGCTAAAAGAGGGGGGTCAGGTGCAATTTTGGCCTACGAATCGCGAGGACTACATTCGCGAAAAAACAATCAAGCTTCTTGAAAACATCACAGGAACTTCTCCGGGCTCGCGGCCCTCAGCAGCCTGACGCTCCTCTGCATACTCCCCCCTAATAAGAACCAACTAATATTCAAGTACGCTTAGCACTCATACACCAGGATATTATAGAATGTAAGACTACGATATTGCCAATGGCATAGTATCAAAATATCCAACTTCTGTAGTTCATCATCATACACTGGGGCAAGCGTCTTGGCAAGCCTGCTGGTAGCTGAGCTTTTTTCGGCGCGCGCACGCACTGAGAGCCAATTAGAGAGCATCGAAATCTAAGGCCAATCTTTATCTAGCAAATCCGTTAACTAATCATGGCTGGCACGTTAAGACCTGACGCTGAGTTCCAAAGATTCAATACTGCCAAGGAGAAGCTTGGCCACTATTTTCGCTTCACCACAAGATCCGCTTTGTTCAACATTGTGTTCGCCGGCTTGGTTCCAGTAGGCTTGACTATCATGGCCTACAATCAGGAGGGACAATACCCTTTCGCCAGAGTTTTTAGAAATGACGTGATTTTGGACCAAGAATATGTTCCAAGAAAAAAAGACTTGTAAGCTGGATGAAGTTGAGAAGGGCTTTTGCATGCTGTTTGGATAACAGCACCTGTACTCGTACAGTATATGATGGTAAATACATATTCAGAAGAATAGAGAAAAATAGATTTCGAGTGGCATTGTATCATTATTATCCTCCTGCAATACTTGGTTTGGAGGAGAGCGTCCTGCCGACCATCATGTGTAACAGAGATTGTTGCACTATATCAAATTGAAACCATATTAAAAACGAATGAGTAGGATCAGCTCTCGCTTACCAGATTTTTTCATTCTGATTCTGTAGAAAAAGATTCGTCGCTGGTGCTCGACAGATTGTGATCGTTCTTTAGCTGCACTTGAAATGAACCAAGCCTAGATTTCATATCCTTACTAACTTCTCTTCTACGTCTCAGGCCGGCCCACGGACTTGGTTTAGAGATCATTCTAGGATTCTTTGAGCGCTGGAGAGTGTTGGAGACTTTAGATGGTGACATTCTGCTTGTGACAAGCTTTCTCGGTGTTTTCAGCAGTTTCAGTATCATAGCTGTCTCATCTGCAAACATAAATTTACCCTCTTTCATATGAAATTCATGCAAACAATTGTCGAGAGAGAGCTTAGAACTGGCTTTATAACCAGAACCATAAGATCCAACTCTCTGGAAAGCATGATGTCTTGAGTGAGCATGTTCGTCTATAGCCGAAAACGTTTGCATTCGAAAAGTGGGAGAGCTTTCTCCAAGTTTTACATTTTTCTTGGAGTTTTCACCGTTGTTTGCTAAAGCCTTGTCAATGTTTTTGCAATCAGGAACTATTTCCTTCATGCCCTCAAGTTTGAAAGAATTCCGCCCCAAGAACATCTCGAAGTCACATTGACTGTTCTCGTCGCCCGATATATTGCAATACTGATGCGGTGTACTGAAGGTATGGAAAACCGGGATATCTGGGATTTCACTGCTCATTGCTCCTATAGTGGAGCTTATTCCATCTTCGTTTGAATTGGTGTAGCACGAGACAGACTTCTCTTTCAAACCAAACGGCATTATACTGTTCGCTTTATCAAGATGTTCAAAAGCTGGCCGTATTGGTTCGTTGGGGAGAAGTTGCGAGGCTGTGGTCGAGGAGCTCCGAGTCTCAAAATTGACTTCGGGGGACCACAGTTGTTCCTGATCTTGAAATATATCATCCTTTATATCAGGTTCATGAAAAAGGGAAAGGGTCGGGAAGTTTTGTGGAGATACAGGGCTTTCAAATGGATGATTGAATGAGGGTTCAGATACCAATGTTGAGTTTGAATTTGCAACCATTGGCTTTTGCACGGGCAATTCAGCATGTAAATTGTTGATTGGGTCATACAAAGCTCCAGTTTCTCTAAAAAAAGGTGAGTTTTCCAAGGTCGTAGAAGCTGTGTCGAAGCCAGGCTTTGGGGCGAAGACTGGCCCATTCATTGGTGAAGAACGGCCTCGAGGCATTGCGTATGAGAGTGAGGAAAGCGAGTGGCACGAGGTAGTTCCTCTATTCATGTGTTCATTTCTTTTAGGGATATTCTTGATATGGTTGAATAATGCCCCTATTTCTTTTCCCGTGACGTTTTGACTTCCAAAGAAGGGGCAAATATTTTTCGAGTTTCACTTCGCTTGAAATGCTGGTGAAAGATAAGATCGGAGGATCTGTGTGGTTTAGTAGCGAAATGATATATCGGATAAAGTGTTTTTTACGTTCGGAGCAGTTCAAAAACTTTGAGGCTAGGGTGAGGTTCTAACTGAAACTTTTCAAAAATTGTGACACCCTGGAAAGTAACAGTATATCAAGAAATTTAGTCATTTAGTGCTTAATCGGGAAGGCGAGCCAGTAGTAGCATTCCGCACCCGTGCATTTATTACGAGATCTCAACTGGGGAATAATCCAGCACCGGACATGGTGAGTAACAAAGGGAGATAAGAGGGGGAATAGGGAAGAATATAGAACAGAGATTACTTTGGCAGATTCAACATGTTATCTCTTGGACTTTCTTGCTAAATACAGAAACAAAAACGGGCGACCTGAATTTTACAAACTTTTCTGATTTTCCACCTTACTCATCAATTAAAGTGCTTGCGTAAATTTTTAAATACTTAAAGGAGGTGACCTCGATCATAAAATTTTGAACTTTTCAAAAAGAAGCCTCCTTTCGGATGTGTCTTGTAATTTTTGTTGAAGTGAACACTCTTCATATCTGATGACAGTATCCTAGGAAAGCTCTTGGGGCAAGATACGTATCAAAGTCTAAACGGCTAGCCTCAAGTAAATTTCAACAAAACTACCAGAATGCACCACAAGATCAGGCGAAACTTCAAAGGAATAAACTCAACGAGCAACCGCCACCATAGAGGTGTCTACACACATGCAAAACAAAACCAATAGATAAAAGAATATAAACCAAATAGCGTAATGGATCTCCAGCAGAAAGTCTGACTTTGCTGGAGGTGCAAAATTACAACGAAGAAAAATTAAACAAATAAATCACAGTGACCTTCCAAACCAGGCTGCACAAAATAAACCGTAGATAGAACTGAATGAAAGTTTGAAGTCTTCAGAAAGTGAGCACGACTCAAAGGTGCTTTTCGAAGTGTTTATCATCCAACCACCCGGCCTTTTCGAAAGCTGCAAAGAGTCTGCTGGCCTTGTTCACATCAATTCTACAAGCCTTCTGGGCGTCCGTTCTTCTGAAGGGCATGTTGTTGCGCAAACGGTTGACCTTTTCGTAAAAGAATCGTCTCTTGGAATCAAGGAAAACATTGCAACGTAATCTCAACGTAGATGCCAATACGACCTCTGCGGGATGTAGCTTGTCCAAGTTTGGATCATTGCGTAGGTCCATGGGCTGGCCCTTCCACTCAATTTTAAGAGCGCGGGTATTGCCTTTGGGCAAAGTTGCATGGGCGTCAGGAGAATAATCTGGAATGGACTCATCAATCAACGCGGCTTGCTGAGCTGCCAAAGGCGAACCGGCATACGATGCCTCTTTTCTTACTTTGCGCTTTTTTTGCGGTGGCGAAGAATGCACATCAGCGTCAACTTCTTTTGTGAGGACTTCAGCATGACTCTCTTTGGCATGTTTCCGAGTTCTGACCCCTATGGAGTCTGATTCTGAGTCTGAGCTAGTAGGCTGCGCTACTCTCTTTCTTCTCTCAACTCTTCTCTCGGAAAGTCGCAGAACGTGCAGGTACACCACACGAGGCGCCTCAAAAGAATATTGGCTCAAGAAATCAAGCTGTCTCTGTTTGTACCGAGAGTCTAGTTTTGTCCATGGATCTACAGTCATGGAATAACTCTTGAAGTTTTCAATCTTGAATGGATTGTTGCTCGCAAGATAGTGTTCGGTATCAGAAGCCGCATCTATATCGTCATTCGCATCATGCGAAGAGCTTTCTCTTTGATAAGGCGATAATGGTGGCGATATGATTTTATGGGTGGAGCTGAAATCAGACGAGAGAGTGTTTGAAATCGCCGAATTTTGTATTGACTTCAAGCTTGAACGTTTGTCATCTTGATTATTCACAGGCGTAAGGCAGCCATCTCGCTGCCCAAAAGTTCTTGAGATGGGCTGGTATAACAATGTCATTGAGGGCTAACTTAAGCAAGCACAAGAGTTTTGAGATGGGAATTGTAATGTGGAACTTCGAAATTAGGAACGATTGATGAAACAGCAAGAAGACCCAAGGAAGAAATGGTGGTCTATGGATCACATATATAAGAGGGAGGAAAAAAAGAAAAAAAAAAAAAACACAAAAATGTTGCATATTTTTACTATGTAAGAATTATGAATTTCTTTTTTTCCTGCACGCATCCTATCTTTTTTCAACGGCCAGACTGAAAAGAAGCATACGACAATCTTAACAGAAATCTCTTTCGAGGCCCTGCTGCAACAGCCCTTCATTGAAATGAACACTTGGGGAACGAACTTGCCCTTTCGGAGGACGAGGCATCTGGAAAGGAGACGATTTGTTGTCTCGCGTCTCATCACTACAGGTGCATTGGCTGTGACCTCTGCATAAGTCAAATGTTAATGCGCGCCCGATGATGATTGTGCAGGATACTCCATACTCCTGATCATAAATGTTCTCCAGAATAAATTCGTATATACTTGTTAGAACTTTTGAGCTAAGCATTTTTATTAACAGCTTAAGCTAAATTAATTGCAATTGAGCTGGAAAGCATTTCAGAATCAACTCAATTGACTGCCAATGGCTGGATATTGATTATGTGAACAAGATGTACCGGCCCCCTCGCTAATCTGCAGATCGTCCTGTTTCTCGAACAGTCATCACGCAGATAAAAAGGTTGCGCTCATTTCTTTTTTTCGCCAAGGTTTAATTACGTAAATGCATCACACGCCACTAGCAGACACGGTCACGTGTGAGGCTCATTCCGAGTCATTTCGTTTGAGATTGGCCAATGATAATAAACAAAAATTGATAATGAGCTTTCTTCATTGGTCTTAAGCATGTGGAGATGTCATCATTTAGAAATATCTAGAAATATGAAAAATCTTGCTGTAGACGCTGAGTCAAGAGGATGCGCAAAAAGATGAGGTTGTCTGTTCCAGATCACTATCGCCAATTCCGGTAGCGAATTTATGAAGCTAAACTACGCGAATGACAACAACAATGCATCCACACTTGATGTAACAGGATTTCTGAACTTTAGAGTCAAGTACTGAAGGCTATACTCTTCAAGTAATAAAGGCATGAATGATAAATTCGAAAGCGTGACCTGCTTATGTTACGAGCACATGATAACCATCACGTGATGTGAGATGGCATCTCGGATTAAGTTCCGCGTGGATTTACTCTTACATCACACATGAAGATTATAGCAAGTCTTTGTTCAAGTTGGAAGTCATCTTCGCCCAAGAAAATGGTAACATATGCAAATAAACTTTGTCTTGCTCCTATGGTGCGCAGTGGGGAGTTACCAATGAGGTTAATGGCTCTCAAATATGGGGCTGACCTCGTGTGGTCACCTGAGATCATTGATAAAAAAATCATGTCTTGCATCCGTGTGGAGAATAAAGATCTCGGTGCCATTGACTTTTTCGAGCTGGGAAAAGACAACCTGCGTAACTCGTTAGTATTCCGTACAAAAAGAAGTCTTGAAAAGGGAAAATTGATTTTTCAGCTTGGCTCCGCTGACCCACAACTAGCGGTGGCTGGAGCGGAGAAAGTGATAAAAGATGTCGATGGTATAGATTTGAACTGTGGATGCCCAAAACCGTTTTCGACACACTCAGGTATGGGAGCAGCTCTTTTGTCAACACCAGATCTTTTGGTGCTGATCCTACTGAACTTGGTGAAGGAAATAGGTCATCCAAATGGGAAACCTATCAGTGCAAAAATCAGACTTCTAAATTCTTCCGACGCGCAGCCAACATTGGATTTGGTTGAAAGAATTTGCAAGACGGGAATATCAAATTTGACTGTTCACTGCAGAACTAGGGAAATGAGAAACCGGGATGCGCCCATCAGAAACTTTGTGAATGAGATTCATGAAGTGACCAAGAAGCATAATGTCTCTTTAATAATTAATGGCGCCTTTAGGTGCAAACTGGAATTCAAACAATTTCAAAAGTTCATGGGAAACTATGAAATTGGGGGCATGATGGCAGAGGCAGCCGAGTCAAATCCAACCGTGTTCTGTGACCGTCCATTACCATGGAGAGACGTTATTCCTGAGTTTATCCAATTTTGCATCTCCTGTGACAACCACCCAAGCAACACAAAATACATCTTGCTTAACCAGCTACCGGGAAAATCGAGACTTTACCAAGCGTTCTGCAAAATCAAGAAAAACGACGAGTTTTTGAAGCTTGCAAACACTATTGGCGAGGAGGGAGACAAAGTCTTTATCCGTATCCGGCAAAAGGATAAGCAATACACGGCGGAAGAACTCGTGTTTGGGCAAGAAGAGACTAATCCATTGAAGCGGGCTGCAGAAAATGGTGCTACCGAAGCCCTGGAGAAAAAGCAGCGCACAGTATGTGCTTGATAGAGCAGAAAATCTACCAGAGCAATTCACCATCAGCATGTATTTTTAAATCCTCTGGCAGATGTTGTAGAGAGTATATACAGTTGGGATATAAAAATACAAAGGGTACCCAAAATCAGCCATGCAATTAAGAAAGGAAACGTTTCAAGCCACACCAGGCACCGGCACCAGCGGTCATGATGGCCGTCGAGTAGGCCATTGGCTTAACGCCCGCAGAGCTTCTAAATAAGGCACCGGTCAAGGCACCAGCAGCAAGCGAGTTCACGTCATCGTGCTTGCCTCTGAAATTATCGATTGTGGAGTCAATGATGTTGTAAATCAAAGCAAGTACACCGCACGAGTTACCCATGAAAGGTCCTCTTTTGGTGATGTTGTTCAATACGGTGTTGAGCTTCAACTTGGCCGTGGAGTTGGCAGGCAAGTTGCTCAAACCCTCTTGCATTCCGTAGGCGCCACCAACACCCAAACCGAGCAAATACAAGGAACCAGTACCGTAACACAAGTTGTCTCTCCAGTTTCTGGCAGCAATTATACTGGAGCCATTTTCCAAATCAGTCAACTGGTCGTCCTCCAAATCCAAGTATTCGATACCCTTGTCCAAACCGGCCAAAGGGTGCAACTTGCTGGAGTCTAATACGCCTGGTGCCAGTATGATGGTGGAGACGTCGGACACCAGCGCAGGGTCAAACCCTAAGCTTTGATCGACGTTGTTTTGCGTCTGGTCCTTAGATTTTCCTCCAAACAACCACGACATTTCTATGCTTTTTTCACGTAATGCAAAGTGTACTGCAAGTCAGATTGCAAAGGTGACTATTTTTTCACTTGATTTTTTTCCCGGCCTGTTCGCGCAGTAGGTGCACTATGAGTCGGAGGCAAAGAGCTCCCGATTCAAAAGAGCACTACTGTTCAAAAAGGCGTCATGAATTAAAGCACCTCATGACACCATTTTTTTGATGGGCTTGGCTTGTGTTTCGTGCTTTCCGAAAACATCCGGCAAAAATTCCATTACTAGAATCATGATTCATCCCATGAGCTGGGTTACCCGATCGTGCTTGTGTGCACCTCGCCACCAATATAGCACTCAACGAGTTGAGCGTCGCGGCACCAGGCTGCGCTACATCTCGTTGAAACCGAACATTCATCAATTTCTGAGTGGTATACTTTTATTTGTTTAAGATATTTGGGAGGAAAATTGAGTTTGGACTATGGAGTAATTTACTTCTCAGGTGAGTCTAAACACTTAATTATATCCGCATAAGAATGACGATGTTTTTTGAACGACTTCTGCTCATTACCCTCCATCTAATAAGCCCAGTTCGGACATTAGTTAATTGTCATTATATGAGCACACGGATGTGTACTTGAAATCTAACTGGACCGATGCAGACAAAAAAAGCACTGGCTGGAACACTTTAACTTCGTTTGCCGAAAGACAACGTCACATTTTCAGAGTTCCTGAATTTTTGCAGACTGCTCATGTGATCAAACGTGTACCTTTAGTGCGGACGTATCGGGAGTATACTTACTAGCATCAAGGACTGAAATTGTTGAAATGAAAACATAAAGAGCTTTGTCTCTAGGCAATTGTTTTCAAGATACATAGGAGGAAATAATACCGCTAATTTGTTCGTTTGCATTCTTTGTTGCTGTCTGCAAATTAATTAATAGTACGACTTTGGCGGCGTCTCAGAAGCAAACAAGGAACCTTCAACTATCTCCTCGTGCATAATAGAAGCTTTGTACTGTTCGAAATCTTCGGAATCATCTTTATGAGCGAAGGGCATTTCTTTGGCAATTCTCACTGACATCCATGGTTTGTCAACTGGCGTTTTTGCGAATATCATGTCCATTTCCTCCAAAGTCCGACCCTTTGTCTCAGGATACAAAAGAAACACAACAGGTACCATCAAGAAGTTGATGGCAGCAAAGATGAGGTACGTGTAGTGACGAATGTTACTGAAACACACTGGGGTTATCATGACAACCATAAAATTGAAACTCCAATTGCAAGCAGTGGAAACGGCTGTAGTGGGAGCTCTAACTTCAAGTGACGAGATTTCGGGTGGGTACAACCAAGTGAGTGATAAATATGAAACGGCAAAGATACTGTTGAAAACAAACAACAAGACTGCCGCTCCATATGAGCCGCCATCATGGCCTTGCTCCGACATCTCCATACTGACGTACAAAAATAACATTGTCAAAAACTGGCCAACGGCACCCCAAATAAAGAGAGGTCTTCGCCCGACTTTCTCAATTATAAAAATTGGAATGAGAGATGCTAAGAAATATTCCGTTCCGTTACATGCGGCAACGATTCTAGCGTTGAAAGGGCTCAACCCAATGTACGACTCATAGATCGTTCCAGCATAGTAGGTGATCAAGTTGATCCCGCAAATTTGCTGCATAACTTGAGCCCAGCCAGCCAAGTTGACTCTCTGAAAATGTCTGAGCCTGCCCTGCTTGAGCATCAACCAAGCACTGTGACTTGTGCTTTTCTCCATACTGAGACTGATCTTGATTTCTTCCATTTGTTGTGATACAAGAGAGTGGTCACGGGGAAGGTCATATAGAGCTGCGAAAACTGTTCTGGCTTCGTCGTCTCTGTGTTTGGCCATGAGCCATCTTGGAGATTCAGGTAACCTGAAGATAAAAAATATGATAATAATGGGAAAAACACACTGAAAGGCTATGGGAAATCTGAAAGAGATCTCACCCAAATCTTCAGTGAAATAGAATGCAAAGTCAATCCAATAAGACACACAGATTCCGAATGTGATCAAACACCCTTGTATACAAAGAGTTTTACCTCTGCTCAGAGCTTTAGAGCACTCGGCAGCATACAATGGCACTGTGGAGGTGAGGAATCCATTACCAACACCTGAAATGACACGAGACACTGCTAAAAAGGCAACATCCGTGGAACCAGCCTGGAGAGCTCCACCAACAATCATAATAATAGAACCGATGAAGATTACTTTCAACCGGCCGAGCGCATCACCGAAATAGATTGTAGACAAGGCTCCAAGTAAACATCCGATTTCGTATATTGCAATTACAGCTCCCTGAAGGGTAGCCGCGTCTTTATGAAGAGTTGTATCAATTTGCGTGTATGTCTCATTAAATGGTTTAAGAGTGAGGAGCGAGCCCATCACGCCTTGATCATAGCCAAATAAAAGGAATCCAACACCGCAAATTATAGTTATAAGTCTTCCAAGGGCTGTACCTCTTGTTCCCAAAAAAGACGGAATCGACAGGTCTTGGTCAGACGTTTGGGAAGTGCTTGTAGATTTAGATAGAGTCATGGTATGGAGAATGATACATCAAAACGAGCATGTAAGCCGGATATTTCCATTTATTTAAGGAGCCTCGGCTCGTACAAGTGTACAGCACTGGCATATTTCCGGACCCCCACCCTGTCTGGGTTACCCCATGAATCCATAGTCAATTTGCAGTTTTAAAACCAAGTCTTACCCCAGAAATACCTTCTTATATGCACTCAATCCTACATGTCTCGCGCTGCCAGCGCGCCGAACCATTTCAGGTCACAGGTGCATATCATCCGGCAGAAACTACTTTCCAATGTCCGCCTGAAATCGAAGTAATTACAGGAAAATCAGAAAACCTTTAGTCCTGATTATTAGTTACTTAATTTTAAATGATCATGAACATAACCGGAAACGGAACTTGTATATACCAATCTTACACTTCAGAAATTGATATCCCGGCAGACCCTGATGACGCATACGGACGGTATATAGTACCAGGTTGCAATTTTGTATTAATGTTGCTTGCTATGAACCCATTATGGAGAATATTGCTATGCCTTGACATTAATGATAGAGTCTTTCTTGAAATATACCAAATAACTTCGGTTTACTCAGTGAAACTTTGGAAAATCCCTGCCTTCATGAGTTGCATGGCCACGTAAATGTGAGATGGCACACCAGTCCGGCTTCAGCAGGGACGTATTAAAAAAGCTGAAAAGGCAATAAACGCAAGAAATCTATGCGGCGTTTTATCTTACTCATTTCACTTCAGGAAAATTGAAAACAACACCCGAAAAAAAAAGACAAATTTGATGGTTTTCACTGAACACAAGAGATTTATACTCACGATTATGGGACTAAAATAGTCCAATCCTGGCGAAACATACCACGTACTATGTATGGTTGGAGGCGTTAACCATATAGTTCTCAAGAAAAAAAAAAACACTGAAAGCTGTATGGTTTAGAAAAATACCCCGCCTTCAAAGTCGCTCATGCAGAATTGTACCGCTTTAGCACACAAGAAAGTAAGTTTAAGCGAGCTACGAGTTCATGTCACTCGTTACCTCGGTCCTCGCAAGACGCATCAGGAATCGCCGCTTTATAGAAGCCAAGGGACTGTATGTTTGAATAAGTCACATATTCACCCATGAATCAAGAGTGAGAAACGCCATTATGACGTGCACCAAGTTTGTCCCCAAGTTCTAGATGTGGTTTATGTTCATCATTAAATGTCTGCGGAAGTAATGTCATTTGACTACTACTGGAACTCAACTTCCGTTAGGAGGACTCACGCGTCAGTTAAAGCAAGGATGTACTGATGTGGAATGATTATGTACCGGAAGATCGATTTCATGGGGATTGCCGGGAAGAACAAAAAGTCGAATGCCCGGGGACTCTGCGAAAGTCTAGGCTGGTGACGTCACTCAAAAAACTCCCAACAGACGCGCGTAGATTTTAATATGCAGATGCCCACGCAGTATTGGTTGTATTGGTTGGCTAGACGGGTTTTTTGGTGAACAACCGGTAAGTGGTGAAGGCTGGGTATCCAAAACTCATCGGACGTCTGAGAACGAGTCTTCGAAAATTGGGTCGAGGAAGTGAGTGAGTGTATGTAAATAATGTAAGCTGGCGTTTTGCGAATATATCAATCTATGAACCTGAGACCCGAGGAATGCACTCAACGAGTTTGCCTAGAGACTCCTCTGCTGAAAGAAGGCTTGGAAGGTCAGCGCCACTAATCACCAGCCACACCACGTGATGAATGTAAAAACCTACAGTTATCGTTTCATTAGGCTAGTGTGATTCACGCTTTTCAACTCAGAGATTTCTATCATAGCCACGGTTTTTCGGGGTAAGGTTTGGACAGACCTCGATTAATGCTGACGTGATCTAGAATTTTGCTATAATGAGCTTAGAAGGTTTATAATACAGTAGGAATATACTCCGAAAAGTTGAGAATAAGATATATAAGATAGTCACGGGTATGAGAGATCCAGACACCACAAGCGTAGAACATTGTTCACAACTTTTTTCCGAAGAAGAAAGGTTGAGTTCGTGCTAAAGCCCAGGTTGTTTTGATGTGTGGTGCCATGAAAATTTAGGTAGCAGTTATTATTGGGGAGTTTCATAAGCTTTTACATTCGCATTTCTCGGAAGAGCACAGCGAGACAAGATTGCAGACAAGAGATCAAAACCATATAGCAAGCCCCAGGCACGGACGATAATATTTAAGTTTCTAGCTTTGAGCTTTCAGCGTGGCCCTTCTGAGCGCATATCTAGGGGCCCCAGAGAGTGCGCGGTTCTCATCGGACTTATTATGGATTAAAAAAAGAAGTAAAGGAGAGCGTCTATAGTCCACGGCATCTTAATTCAATGCAGCTACCACAGCAAGGCATACACAAATAAATCAAGATTTTTACAGGTCACACTTTATTCTGTTTGATAGTGAGCCCCTGAAGTGTGCTTAGTTTTTTTGGGTGCTATTTCCAAGCACAGCTCAAGGAGCGCCTTGATAGGAAGGAAAAAATCGTTACGTCAAGACTCATGCAGAGGGAGTTGGTCGCGACACGCCACACTTTTGGGCCAACTTTTCCAATGTTGGGGCCAAAGTTTGAGGCTCCCACAATAGCGAGTGTATGCAGGCACATCGTCACCTGCCTAGGGCTGCTTCAATATAAGACTTGTAGACCGCTCTCTGCTCCGTGTCCTACAGTGTTTTGGCGAAATCGAATTTGACATCTCAATTAAATCTCGAAAGATCAAAAGACGCGGTTTGAACACCCGAAGAAATATACCAAGAACAACAACAACAACAACAACATCTAATTTCTTTGGTTTTCTTGCTCGTCAATTCTGATCTACACCAACCATATCATTTAGGTATGTATCAACACGAACAACATGAAGTCTCGCAACAGCCGATGAAGAGCTCAATCCCAAAATCCACAACCACGTAATACCCCAGATTTAATGTGTGGTTCACGTTTCTACTTTGTGGAAATGCCTTCTTAGATCCCTTCTTCTCATCTTTCTCACCCAACTCGATGAGACCCTAAAGAAAAAGTGCTTGCAGAAGCATTAAGAAAAATATGAGAAAACGCCCCGCCCAGATTATACTATAGGGCATCAAGGCTTGAAAACTGGCTTTTGTTCTCCGATCAGCCGCCAGCTCCATCGCCCGACAATTTTTCCAGGGCCGACGAAAACCCCCGGAACTTGCGCGTCTTGCCCTCGGTGTCGGGAAAGTCCAAAAAAATGAGCCTCATCAAAAGCTCATAAAATCTCATTCTCAATAAATGGGGCGCACGCAAATCGCTTTCGGTTCTTCATCAGGCACTGTTGCTCCAGAGACGTATGCGTGTCTCGAGCTTCACGCCTAAAAACACATATACTAACTTTAACAGAATCGTGAATCGTGCTATCTTTGTACATACTCGTTTCCTCCCCCATAGTGCCCGTAACAGATTCAACGGTGGATATACCCGGTGCACTAGAAGACTACATTGCGCAGCTTACACCTGACAAGTCTTTTTGAACCCATTCCGAGCTCACAGAACAATTTTCACAATGTCTGAGGAAAACTATTCCGAGCTCCATAAAAGTGTGAATGACCACTTCAAGGGCTTGAACTCCGTCGAGACCGCCGAGCCTTCTGCCGTCACGGACTTCGTCCGAAAGAGCGGTGGCCACACCGTCATCTCCAAAATCTTGATTGCCAACAACGGAATTGCTGCCGTCAAGGAGATCAGATCCGTGAGAAAATGGGCCTACGAATGTTTTGGCGATGAGAGAGCCATACAGTTTACTGTCATGGCCACTCCAGAGGACATGGCTGCGAATGCCGAATACATCCGTATGGCCGACCAATGTGTCGAAGTGCCTGGCGGAACCAACAACAACAACTATGCCAACGTGGAATTGATTGTTGAAATTGCTGAGAGAACCGACGTGCACGCCGTGTGGGCCGGTTGGGGACACGCCTCGGAGAACCCCATTTTGCCCGAAATGTTGGCTAGTTCGCCAAAAAAGATCATTTTTATCGGTCCCCCGGGATCTGCCATGAGATCTTTAGGTGACAAGATTTCTTCGACTATCGTTGCTCAACATGCTGAGGTCCCATGTATTCCATGGTCTGGTACCGGTGTTGACGAAGTCGAGATCGATAAAGAGACAAACTTGGTCTCTGTCTCGGACAGAGTCTACGCCCAGGGTTGCTGCACAGGCCCCGAGGACGGATTGGAGAAGGCCAAGAAGATTGGCTTCCCTGTCATGATCAAGGCATCCGAAGGTGGTGGAGGTAAAGGTATCAGAAAAGTGGACAACGAGAAGGACTTTGCTACTTTGTACAACCAAGCTGCGAACGAGATCCCTGGCTCGCCAATTTTCATCATGAAGTTGGCTGGTGACGCCAGACATTTGGAAGTGCAATTGTTGGCCGACCAGTACGGTACCAATATTTCCTTGTTTGGCAGAGACTGTTCGGTGCAAAGAAGACACCAGAAGATCATCGAAGAGGCCCCAGTTACCATTGCGAACAAAGACACTTTCCACGCAATGGAGAAGGCCGCTGTTAGATTGGGTAAGTTGGTGGGATACGTGTCTGCTGGTACCGTTGAGTATTTGTACTCGCACTCCGAGGACAAATTCTACTTCTTGGAGTTGAACCCAAGATTGCAGGTGGAGCATCCAACTACTGAGATGGTCACCGGCGTTAACTTGCCAGCTGCTCAGTTGCAGATTGCCATGGGTATTCCCATGCACAGAATCAGAGACATCAGATCCATGTACGGCGTTGACCCCCACACTTCCACCCAAATCGACTTTGAGTTCAAGGAGGAGCGTTCTTTGTCTTCTCAACGTCGCCCCACCCCTAAGGGCCACTGTACTGCTTGTCGTATCACTTCTGAGGACCCAGGTGAAGGATTCAAACCATCCGGTGGTAATTTGCACGAGTTGAACTTCAGATCTTCTTCCAATGTTTGGGGTTACTTTTCGGTCAGCAACCAATCTTCTATCCATTCTTTCTCGGACTCTCAATTTGGTCATATTTTTGCCTTTGGTGAGAACCGTCAAGCATCAAGAAAGCACATGGTGGTCGCATTGAAGGAGTTATCTATCCGAGGCGACTTCAGAACTACGGTTGAGTACTTGATCAAGTTGTTGGAGACCCCTGACTTTGAAGACAATACCATTACTACCGGTTGGTTGGATGAGTTGATTTCCAAGAAGTTAACAGCTGAAAGACCAGACCCAATTCTTGCAGTCTTATGTGGCGCTGCCACCAAAGCCCACATCTTGTCAATTGAGGATAAGGTTGAATACACCTCTTCTTTGGAGAGAGGTCAGGTCCCAAGCAAGTCTTTGTTGAGAACGTTGTACCCCATAGAGTTTATCTACGAGGGTCAAAAGTATAAGTTCACAGCCACCAAGTCTTCAAACGAAACTTATACGTTGTTCTTGAATGGTACCAGAGCCGTTGTCGGCATTCGCTCTTTGTCCGACGGTGGTATTTTGTGTTCTATCGACGGAAAGTCTCATGCCATTTACTGGAAGGAAGAGCCATCTGCCACCAGATTGTCTGTTGATGGAAAGACCTGCTTGTTGGAGATCGAAAATGACCCAACTCAGTTGAGAACTCCATCCCCAGGTAAGTTGGTTAAGTACTTGGTTGAAAGTGGCGAGCATGTTGCAGCTGGTCAGCCGTATGCCGAAGTTGAAGTCATGAAGATGTGCATGCCTTTGGTCGCCCAAGAAAATGGTATTGTTCAAACAATCAAACAACCTGGATCGACCGTGAACGCTGGTGACATTTTGGCTATTTTGGCTTTAGACGACCCTTCGAAGGTCAAGCATGCGTTACCTTTTGAGGGCACTTTGCCTGAGTTTGGTGAACCAAGCATTCAAGGAAGCAAGCCAGCTCACAAGTTCAACCAATTTTCTTCTATCTTGGTAAACATTTTGAACGGTTTCGACAACCAGGTTATCATGAACTCGACTCTTAAAAGCATCATTGAGGTATTGAAGGACAAAGACTTGCCATATTCTCAATGGAACTTGTATGCTTCTGCTTTGCATTCGAGATTGCCACCTCAGTTGGATGAGAATTTGTCTACATTGATTGAAAAGTCACAAGCTAGAGGGGCAGAATTCCCAGCCAAGCAAGTGTTGAAACTTCTTGCTAAGGCTGAGAAGGAATCCTCTGATGGTCTTTTCGGCTCTGTGATTGAACCCTTGGTTACTGTGGCCTCTAAGTACACAAGCGGTTTAGTTGAACATGAGTATAAATTCATGGCAGACTTGCTTGAGCAATACTACCAAGTGGAGAGCAACTTCTCAGGTGCCACAAACCGTGAGGAAGATGTCATCTTAAAGCTCAGAGATGCTAATAAATCAGATTTGGACAATGTGTTGTTGCTCGCCTTGTCTCACTCCAAGGTTTCCGCCAAGAACAACCTTATTTTGGCCATTGCTGAGCAATACCAACCAATCTTACAGCAATCTGCTACCATTGCTTCTCCTATAAGAGAAGCCTTGAAGAACATTGTTGACTTGGAGTCCAGAGGTACTGCTAAGGTTGCATTGAAAGCAAGAGAGATCTTGATCCAGTGTTCCTTGCCTTCCATCAAGGAGAGATCTGATCAATTGGAGCACATTTTGAGATCTTCTGTTATGCAAACCGCATACGGTGAAGTTTATGCGAAATACAGCTCTCCTAACTTGGACATCATTCGGGAGGTTGTGGATTCTAAGCATACTGTTTTTGATGTTTTGTCACAGTTTTTGACAAACTCCGATGAATGGGTTGCTATGGCTGCTGCTGAAGTTTATGTCCGTCGTTCCTACAGAGCTTATGCATTGGAAAATATTTCTTACGACTTCCAAGAACAAGAGAAATTACCAATTATCAGCTGGAACTTCCAGTTGGCCTCTGTTTCTCAAGCTTCTGCATCTGCTTTCTCGAAGAAAGACAGCACCAACTCGATGAACAGAGCTGCTTCTGTTTCTGATTTGTCTTACGTGACGGACAATGCTGATAAGAAGAACAGAACCGGTGTCTTGGTCCCAGTCAGACACATTGACGACGTGGAAGACATGCTCCTCGCTGGCTTGGAGAAGTTGCAACCAGCTGACGCAATCAGCTTCAAGGCTGGTGGAAAGCAACCAGAGTATACCAACGTGGTGAATGTTATTATTACAGGCATCGCTGGTGTTGAATCCGAAGATGAGGTTTTGAGCAGAATTCAGGAAATCATCGGCGACTTGAGAGATGAGTTGAAGAATGGTGCTGTTCGTCGTATCACGTTTGTTGTTGCTAACAATGTTGGTGTCTATCCTAAGTACTACACCTTCACTGCGCCAGACTATGTCGAGAACAAGGTGATCAGACACATTGAACCTGCTTTGGCCTTCCAGCTAGAGTTAGCAAGATTGGAGAACTTTGACATTAAACCAATTTTTACCGACAACAGAAACATTCACGTTTATGAGGCGATTGGAAAGAATTCACCTTCTGACAAAAGATTCTTTACTAGAGGCATTATCAGAACTGGTGTGATTAGCGATGACATCAGCATCAAAGAGTACTTAATTGCAGAATCAAATCGCTTGATGTCGGACATTTTGGATGCTATGGAGATTATTGACACTTCGAATTCTGACTTGAACCACATCTTCATTAACTTCTCTACTGTTTTCAATGTTCTTCCTGAGGAAGTTGAGGCTGCTTTCGAGTCATTTTTGGAGAGATTTGGCAGAAGGTTGTGGAGATTGAGAGTTACTGGTGCTGAGATTCGTATCTCATGTATTGATCCAGCCACTGGCCAGCCATTCCCATTGCGTGCGATTATCAATAACGTATCTGGATATGTGGTCAAGTCTGAGTTGTACATGGAAATCAAGAATACCAAAGGCGAATGGGTTTTCAAATCTATCGGTGCCCCAGGTTCTATGCATTTGAGATCTATCGCCACACCTTACCCCGCCAAGGAATCTTTGCAACCTAAGCGCTACAAGGCTCACAATATGGGTACGACCTACGTTTACGATTTCCCTGAGTTGTTCCGCCAGGCCATTACATCCCAGTGGAAGAAACATGCCAAGGATGTCAAGATTCCAAAAGATTTGTTTGTGTCCCATGAATTGATCAATGATGAAAACGGTGGCTTGACACCAGTGGAGAGAGAGCCTGGTTCGAATAAGATCGGTATGGTGGGTTTCAAGGTAACTGCTAAAACTCCTGAATACCCTCGTGGTCGTCAATTCATCATTGTTGCAAATGACATCACTCATAAGATCGGATCTTTCGGCCCAGACGAAGATGAATATTTCAACAAGTGTACCGAGTTGGCTAGAAAATTGGGTATTCCAAGAGTTTACCTTTCGGCTAACTCCGGTGCCAGAATTGGTATTGCTGAAGAATTGCTCCCATATTTCAAGGTGGCTTGGAACGAGGAAGGAAAGCCAGATAAGGGATTTAAGTACTTGTACTTGACTTCAGAAGATCAAGTTGCGCTCGAAAAAGTGAATGCCTCGAAGTCTGTGGTAACGGAGAGAGTTGTCGAAAATGGACAGGAGCGTCATAAGATTGTCTCGATTATTGGTGCCGAAAATGGCTTGGGTGTTGAATGTCTTAAAGGCTCAGGTTTAATCGCTGGTGCGACCTCCAGAGCTTACAAAGACATCTTTACTATAACCTTGGTGACATGCAGATCCGTCGGTATTGGTGCGTACTTAGTGAGATTGGGTCAAAGAGCCATTCAAATTGAAGGCCAACCTATCATCTTAACTGGTGCTCCTGCCATCAACAACGTTTTGGGCAGAGAGGTTTACTCTTCCAACTTGCAATTGGGTGGCACTCAAGTCATGTATAACAACGGTGTTTCTCACATGACTGCTTCTGACGACTTAGCGGGTGTTGAAAAGATCATGGAGTGGATGTCATACATTCCTGCCAAACGCGATAACCCTATTCCAATTTTGAGTTCAGTTGACTCTTGGGACAGAGATATCGACTTCTACCCATCAAAGGACGAGCCTCAAGACGTCAGATGGATGATCACTGGCCGTGAGAATGATGACGGCTCCTTTGAATCTGGTTTATTCGACAAGGACTCCTTCCAAGAAACGTTGTCCGGTTGGGCTAAAGGTGTAGTTGTTGGCAGAGCTCGTCTCGGAGGAATACCTATTGGTGTTATCGGTGTTGAGACTAGAACTGTTGAGAACTTGATCCCGGCTGATCCTGCTAACCCCGACTCAACAGAGCAATTGATTCAAGAGGCTGGTCAAGTTTGGTACCCTAATTCCGCCTTCAAGACTGCTCAGGCTATCAATGACTTCAACCATGGTGAGCAATTGCCATTGATGATTCTTGCGAACTGGAGGGGATTCTCAGGTGGTCAACGTGATATGTACAATGAGGTTCTCAAATATGGTTCCTTCATTGTCGATGCCTTGGTTGACTTTAAGCAACCAATCTTCACATACATTCCTCCACATGGCGAATTGAGAGGTGGTTCTTGGGTAGTTGTTGACCCTACCATCAACCCTGACATGATGGAAATGTATGCTGATATCGACTCTAGGGCCGGTGTCTTGGAACCCGAGGGAATGGTCGGTATCAAGTTCAGACGTGATAAATTGATCTCTGCCATGTCGAGATTGGACTCGCAATACGCTGAATTGAAAGAGAAATTATCCTCTCAATTGAGTTCAGAAGAGCACGCAAAGGTATCTGCTCAATTGGCCGCGCGTGAAGCGGCCTTGTTGCCGATTTACCGCCAGATCTCAGTCCAATTCGCTGACTTGCATGACAGATCCGGTCGTATGTTGGCTAAGGGTGTAATCAGCAAGGAACTTGAATGGAGACATGCTAGAAGATTCTTCTTCTGGCGTTTGCGTCGTCGTTTGAACGAAGAATACTTGTTGAAGAGAATTGCTGAAACTGGTATTTGCAAGAGCAAGTTGGAGAAGGTTGCGAGATTGAAGAGCTGGATGCCAACTGTTGAATACGACGATGATGAGGCTGTTAGCAACTTCATCGAAAGCAACCACGAGAAGTTGCAAGAGAAGATTGAAGAATTGAGTGCAGAGAAGAAGCGCCAGGAATTGCACAACCTTTTGAGCAAGGACAAGTCTATCGCAGCCAGTGCAGTCAAGGACTTTATTCTTAGCTTGCCTGAGGAAGAAAGACCCAAGTTTCTTCAGTCTTTGTAAATGACTGAAGAGAGTGGTGTAAGTTTGAAGAGACAATAACCATGCTGCTCTACTATGTCATATCAGTTTTGTTGTTGTTACTGTTTTGTGACATTGAATGAGTGCTACTGGGAAATGAATTTAATATAGAAATAAATCTTATCATGTTTGCATGTGCGTAAAGCACTTCTGTGGCCTCAACCCGAGAGACGCATAAAAACTAGGTGTTCAAAAGTCTCACTTCTTTTCCACCAAAGGAAATTTTTTTGTCTCCTTGCTTACAAACCAATGAGATTATCCATTACTTTTTTGTACAGTTGCTTTCTAATCGCTACCGTAGCCGCAATAAGTGGCAATCATCTAGTGTTGTTGAAAAAAAGTCAAACGTTGGAGAAGTTCATGAAATATGATTTCACCTTCCCTGTAGCACAAAGGTTTAAAAGATTTATTCACAAGTACTACAAGATTGGTAATTTGGTTGGATTTTCAGGAACGTTTTCCAAGAATGCTTTGGAAAGACTCAGCAGGTGTCCGCTTGTGGCGGAAATTGCAGACGATGTCGAATTCGAGGCATTTTCATTGCTCGAGCAAGATAATGCTCCGGCCCATCTTGTAAAACTATCACAAGAGAATAGAGAAAGGACTGCCAATAGAGCTTATTACTATGACGAAGAAGCACAGGGTGAAAACGTGAACGTTTACATCGTTGACACTGGAATTCAGATCGAGAATGAGGAGTTTGGGAATCGCGCACAACTTGGTAAAGACTTCACAATGGAAGGCGGCGCGGACTTGAATGGTCACGGTACACATGTGGCTGGAATTGTCGGATCGGCCACGTACGGAGTGGCTAAAAAGGTGGATCTTATTGCCGTGAAAACCCTTGACAAGTCAGGTCATGGCTCGCTCAGCAGTATCATGGCTGCCATGGAGTTTGCTGTCAATCATCGCAAAAAATCAGGCAGACCTGGAATTGCCAATCTCAGTCTTGGAGCCATGGCCAACTCGCTTCTCAATCGCGTAATCGATTCGGCTACACAGACAGGGTTGGTGGTGGTAGTGGCCGCAGGGAACCAAAATATAGATGCATGTGAAATGCTGCCTGCCAGCGCCTCCAAGGCAATCACAGTTGGGGCAGTGGACGACACTTCCAGCAATATAGCAGAGTTCTCAAATTGGGGATCCTGTGTGGACATCTTCACCACAGGGGTTGAAATTGCAAGTATTGATGTGGCAAACGCCCGGAGATCACTGAAGCTTTCAGGAACCTCCATGGCCGCACCTATAGTTTCTGGATTAGTTGCTAACTTACTCAGTTCCGGTGTCCGTGTTTGGGAGGTCAAAGATCGGCTTTTAGAGTTGGCTAGTACCGATATGATTAACGAGCACTCGATTTCGGAAAAAACGGGGCTGCCCAATCTCGTGGCATATAATGGGTGCGATCCATCGACACTCACAGACGAAGACTCTGATACAGACTAGAAAAATAGCTTCAGTAAAGAAATAAACTATCATACATCAAAACGCACGATGAAGAGCATAGTAGTCTGGACCTTATTTTTTCTCCCGCTGCGAAGTTTCGCAGCCGGCAGCAAGCGGTTGCAGTATTTTCGCAACCACACTTCGACACTTTGTGACCTTGTTTCTTTTAGGCACAAAGATGTTTCTGTCACCAAAACACATTCAGGCCAGATCAGCGGCTCCATTGCATACCAGCCATTCAGATCTGGCACCTGTGGAAACACAGGCTGCACTTTCTGTGGCAGAAGTGTTACACGGTGAAAACACTCCGTTTTTCATCAATCTGAGCTATCTGAGTGAGCCGCGAAAATCTGAGCCTCAAGACGACTCTGACGAGGAAAAATGTCGGAGTGAACCCAAGAAAATTGGATCTATTCATTGGGGTCCACCTGAGACCGTGCCAATCCTGGAGGAAGATATTGGGGTGATCTTCTCAAGGTTGCAAATGACTTTTTGCTTCCAACACGACAATATGAAAAATATGATGTCATACTTTTTGACTTTGCTTGAGTCACGGGCTTCCAGATCTGGGCCTTATATGGCGCTTCGAACACTCCATGCTGACTACATTGGTGGGCCCCGATCAAACTTCCGTAAATGGTACTTCGCTGCTGAAATGGACGTGGACGATTTGCCACGCAAGTATGAGAAGAAACACAAGAGAAAAGCTTCTCAGGTAACTGAAAGCCTTCTCTTTGCTCAAAAGCAATGGCAGATGAAGATGGCTCGTTTAAGTCCCGAAGAGCAGGTCACTCATGTGGCTTTATACCTATTAATTTGGGGTGAGGCAAATAATATCAGGTTCATGCCCGAGTGCCTTTGTTTTCTTTTCAAGTGCTGCATTGACTATTACAGTACTCTAACAGACTATGGTGACTTTCAAAAGTATACGCATGGATTTCTCGATCATGCCATCACCCCACTTTACATGTGCTTGAGACAGCAACTATATGAAGAGAAGAGTGCAAAGTTGGAAAAAGTTGATAAAGACCATGACTTGATTGTTGGCTATGATGACATGAATCAAACCTTCTGGCACCGAACTAGCTTGCAACGTATCATGTTGTCTGATCATACCTCCATTATGGACTTGCAGAAAGAAGAGCGGTTCAAAGCACTCGCGGAAGTTGATTGGCTGAAGGCCTTTTGTAAGACATACCGTGAGACCAGGACATGGATGCATATCGTGGTCAATTTCAACAGAGTCATTATCATACACCTGTCAGTCTTCTGGTATTATACTATCATTCATTCATACCCCCTATACACACCCGGCTATGAGATATCTTACAACAATCGGCCCACTACGCAAACGAGATTGTCAATCATGTCTTTAGCAGGGGCGTTGCTGGTGTCAATCAGTCTTTTTGCATTAATCTTGGAATTTCGATTTCTGCCTAGGCGTTGGGAGGGTTCACACCCAATTTCAAAGCGCTTCTGGTGTCTTTCAATTTTACTATTCTTGAACACCGCCCCCACAATTATTGTCCATGCCCTCGATTATCAAGATTTCGGTAACTCAACTGGAATTTCTATTGCAACATGTCATTTTGTGTTCTCGATATTCACAGTTTTATATCTCTCAATTGTGCCTCCGATTAGGACTTTTGGTTGCAAATTAAAGGGCAGAGCACAACTTGCATCCGAGAGCTTTACTTCGAATTTTCATATACTAAATGGGGAAGACAAAACAGCATCTATTGGGCTTTGGGTTATGGTATTTTCCTCAAAATTTCTAGAGTCATACCTCTTTTTGACTCTTCCCATGAGGCATCCCGTCCGAGAATTGAGTGTAATGAAAACAAACTGTCTCGGGGATATGTGGTTGGGGCAAATTGCTTGCCGGTATCAGCCGAAGATCGTCCTTCTACTCATCTTTGTCTTAGAGTTTATCTTGTTTTTTCTCGATACGTATCTTTGGTATGTTGTTTGGACCGCTGTATTTTCAGTTGCTAGATGTTACTATCTTGGGTCTAGCATTTGGACACCTTGGAACAACATATATTCCAGACTTCCGAAGAGAATATATTCAAAATTGCTCGTCACCACTGGAATAAAGACATCAGATGAAACTTATATGGTTTCCAAAATTTGGAATGCGATTGTTGTTTCCATGTACCGAGAGCATTACATTTCAATCGAGCAAGTTCAAAAGCTCATATACCACCAGATTCTGGAAAGGGGAACTTCCACGATCATAAATGAGCCTAGCTTTTTTGTTTCTCAAGAAGACGAGTCACTAAGACTTAAAATTTTTTCGGAGAGCACTGAAGCTCAACGAAGAATATCTTTCTTCGCTCAGTCGTTAACATCATCAATTCCAGAGGCCCGCGAGATTCAAAGTATGCCAAGTTTCACAGTTTTTATCCCGCATTACAGTGAGAAGATTATACTTCTGTTGAAGGAAATTATTAGAGAAGAAGACAAGTATGCACAAGTTACTCTTCTTGAGTATTTGAAACAGCTTTACTCACTGGAATGGGTAAATTTTGTCCGCGACACAAAGTTGATGGCAGAAGAATATGAATGCAAGGGAAGTCAAGTGAGCACAGCAAGAGACAACAAAGAAGATAATGCATATGACTTGATTGGTTTTCGAGAAGCTACTCCCACATTTACTATGCGAACAAGAATATGGGCTTCTCTAAGGTCTCAAACACTTTATCGAACAGTATTTGGTTTTATGAACTACTCCAAGTCAATAAAAATGCTTTTAGACTTGGAGACGGAAGAAGACATCGAGTACAAAGGGATTGATAATGAGAGGCTACAGGAAATTCAAAACTTGACACTTCGAAAGTTTTTCATCACTGTGTCAATGCAAAGGTTCAAGGATTTCACTGAGGAAGAACATGAGAGTGCAGAAGTATTGCTAAGGGCATACCCAGAGCTTCAAATAGCATACATTGAAGAAGAGGCGAGCCCAATTGATGGATCACTCACTTTTTACTCGTGTCTAATTGATGGCTCATGCCCCAAAAATGCGTTTGACAGGCGCATCCCAAAGTACCGTATCCGTATTTCAGGATACCCAATTTTGGGAGACGGGAAATCCGACAACCAGAATCATTCTGTAATTTTCACACGAGGGGAGTACATTCAACTCGTAGATGCAAACCAGGACAACTATATTGAGGAGTGTTTGAAGATTCGCAACATCTTGGCAGAATTTGAAGAGCAAAATCTCATTGATCCATACTCTAGCGAGTACGAGAAAATGGAAATCCCGGATCCCGTCGCCATCATCGGCACAAGAGAATACATATTTTCCGAAAACACAGGCATTTTGGGCGATATTGCGGCAGGTAAAGAGCAGACATTCGGCACATTATTTGCAAGAACGCTTGCTCAAATTGGCGGAAAGCTCCATTATGGACACCCAGATTTCCTCAATGGAATTTTCATGACAACCAGAGGCGGGGTATCTAAAGCTCAACGAGGTCTTCATTTGAATGAGGACATATACGCGGGAATGACAGCTGTCGCGCGGGGTGGAAGAATTAAGCATTGTGAATACATGCAATGTGGGAAAGGAAGAGATCTTGGGTTTACATCTATCTTGAATTTCATTACCAAAATTGGAACCGGCATGGGCGAACAGAATCTATCACGGGAATATTTTTACTTGGGAACGCAACTCCCACTTGACAGGATGCTCTCGTTCTACTACGCTCATGTCGGATTTCATCTCAACAACTTTTTGATCATCCTTTCCATTCAGATTTTTCTTTTGATAGGCATCAACCTCGCTTCCTTGACAAGCGAGTCCATGGTATGTAAGTACCATGAGTCTCGTCCCATCACGGATCCGAGGGAACCGGAGTTTTGTGCAAATCTTATTCCGGTAATAGGATGGCTTGAAAGGTGTATCCTCTCAATTTTCTTGGTTTTTTTTATGTCTATGCTACCATTGACGGTCTATGAGCTTTCTGAAAGAGGGGTCTACAAATCCATAACGAGAATTGGAAAGCATATGTTTTCAATGTCGCCATTGTTTGAAATTTTCGTGTGCAAAATTTATTCTCAATCTTTGGTGAGGGATATTACAATTGGCGGTGCCCAGTACATTGCCACTGGGAGAGGATTTGCCACCAGGAGAGAGGCGTTTTCTGATCTTTACACTCGTTTCGGGAATGAATCCCTTACATTTGGTGCATTTTTATTTTTGTTGGTCGTATATTTTTCGACAAGCATGTGGAAACCTGTTTTTGCCTTTTTCTGGATTGTTGTTCTTGGACTTATCATCAGCCCATTTATCTTCAATCCAAACCAGTTTGTGTGGAACGAGTTCTTTGCCGATTATTTGCAATTTTTTAAATGGCTTCATTCAGGGAATAGTGAAGTCTGCAAAAGCTCATGGGCTACTTACACCAAAATTGGTCGGAGCAGGTATACGGGAGTAAAAGTCAATTATGGAAAAGAAGAAGAGGGTCTTATGAACCAGGTAAGACCATCCCGGTTCAATATCATTACGACAGTAATATTTCCTCAAAGCATGGTTCTTTTTTTTATCCTGACGGCCTATTTTTTTTCAAATTCCCAGAATGAATCATCATTGGAGACGCCATCATACATCCTTGCAAGGGTTCTATTTGTGGCAATGCTACCCATTGGAGTTAACATGGTGATCATGATTTTTGTGTTTATCACGTCCCTATGCTTCGGGTCCATCATAAGCTCATTCATGTCACAATATCCCTCTTTTGTTGCTGCGATAATACACACATTATCAATTGCAGCACATTTATTCTCCGTGTTGCTTCTTTTCGTCCTTCAAAACTTCGATGTTGAGCAGACAGTACTTGGGTTTTGCTTGGTAACCATGGTTCAAAAAGTGACATTTCAAGTCACAAACACGCTTTTCATGAGTCGCGAGGTATTGGACAGTCGATCCAACAGAGCATGGTGGTCAGGGAAATGGTTGAGCGCAGGGTTAGGATGGCGGACATTATCGCAGCCGTTCAGAGAATACATCTGCAAAGTGTCTGAGCAGTCATACTTTGCAGCTGACTTCATGGTATCACACATGATATTTTACGCCCAACTCCCAGCGATAGTAATTCCACTTTCGAACACGTTTCATTCGATGATGTTGATGTGGCTCAAACCTGGGAGCCAACTCAGACTGCAATTTTATTCAAAGAAGGAGAAAAAGCGACGAATAATGGCAATTTACTGGTCGACACTAACATTTTTCTCTGTCGCTGCAATTTTGACCGCATTAATAGTGGTACCTGTTTTGTGTGTTATGAACAACTGGTTCAACATCGAGGACTATTATCCACAATTTTTTATTGATATGATGCAACCAGATCCATTCAAGTTGGTTCCCACTGGATTACGTAAGGACCTCTCTTTGGGGTCTTAAGGCGCCGATCATCGAGACAGGAGAAGATGCTTAATTAGGTCGAGATTGGTAGGGGAAAATGTACTCACCACTAAAAGAAGATTATCAAGTAAACTTTCGTCACACATAGTTAGCGTAAGAGAAAATCTGTTGAATTTTGACATGAGTTGAAGTTTGTCGACAATAGACCGTGTTACACTAGGATCTTCAGCGATTGTAAACGCACAGGCTTCCATAAAGAATTCAAAATAGTCGTGGTCAACCCCCAGTGATTGAAAAAGAGACACTAGAATAGAGTCTTCCAAGCCCAAGACGTATCTATAAGATTGCACCTTCTTATCCTGCGGAACCAGTTTTAATGCTTTGAGAAAATACATGGAGGGTAACTCAGTAAACTTCCTGGTCCCCTCGGATATACTCGTTTTTGAAGTATGTGCTTCCCTTTCTTTCTGGCCAAAAAGTTCTTGCGTCGCATTTTCAATTAGGTCAGAATTAACGATTTTTTTACTCTGTACTAATTCCGGTAAGGGTGGCGATACAAGATCTGCAAACTGCTGGGGAAGTTCATCAACAAACTCGAGTGGAATTTCTTGGGATTCTCCTGCTTTTAGCTTTTTAAACTTCGGCACGCTGGTCAATTTTTCGAGCTCTTCCTGTGCACCGGTATTGGTAGGATCTATGTCCAACAACTGCTGGAAACAGTATACAGCCTCCAGGACACGCTCCAAGTTTTGCGCCGCAGCCCCCATTCGATATAGTAATTTCACCCGGATTTTCTCATGTGGCTCACACGCAAGCCCAGCTTCTGCGTCTTTATATGCTCTATCCCAGTTTTTCAAATTTAGGAAGCACTGAGCCCTATTAGAGTAAAGCACAGCATGATTTCCGTGTTGGGAAATGGCATCACGATATATCTTGGCAGCACGTTTGTACTCTCCAGCAGCAAATGCACGGTTGCCCTCGGTCTTGAATTCGTCAAAAGTGGGCATTTTGAACTAAACAATTGGCTCAAGCTTGAAGATAGTGCAGAATTACGCGAATCTGAGGTTGCGAGATGTGCCAGTCTGCCAGACCACCCGATGGGATTGTGAGATCGCTCCAGACCTTGGTTTTTAGGTAATATGAAAACTTCGAGAACTTGAACTAAATATTTCGTCTACACATAGACAAAGACAAAGCCAAAGCTCGCGCTTCTTTTTTTTCACAAATAAGCACTCTAAGTTATTATAGCGATACAAACCTCGGGATAGCTACATTCTCATAATCACTTTCAAAATTATGCCTTACACAGAGCTCAACGAAGAATTGGATGCGATTGAGGCAATTTACCCGGGAAGTACGGAGAAATTGGGCCCGGGAATCGTTCTGCTCACTGTACCTGATTTCAGCGACATTTCTATCCAGTTGGTATTTCCCGAATCCTATCCTGTTGAGAAACCTAGCATGATACAAGCCCTAACTAAAAACGTACGGAAATATCCCGATTTGAAATACATAGAGAACAAAATCAACGAGTTGATAGACAGCGTGTTCATGGAAGAAATGGTAATTATTTTCGAGTTGCTTGGCGAGATACAGACCTTTCTAGAGGCGTACGACGAGGAACACGCACGGGAACTCCAGGAGATCGTTGCAAAGTTGGAGCAAGTAAAAATCGAGAACAAGAGAAAAAAACTATTAGAGTTGGCACGGGAAAAGGAAGCACCAGGTTCACCTGAGCCGCGGTTGACCAAAGAGCGTGATTACACTGCCGAATGGATACAGTCAGACCCGATAGTGGATCGGAATTCTTCCTTCATTGCATACGCTAGAGAGGCTCATTCAGTGGAAGAAGCGAATAAATATATTGATGACTTGAAAAATGATCGCAAGATTGCAAAGGCGACACATAATATGACGTCAATGAGGATCAAGGGTACGAATGGAACGTCTTTCCAAGACTGTGATGATGACGGTGAAACAGCCGCGGGACTGCGCATGCTCCACTTGATGACCGTATGTGAAAGTTTGCCGAAATTCGGTACTTTGTGTGATTTTGAAGACTTCAAATCAAGTTGTCTATTATTAGGGCTATCGCGTTATACTAACCTTTCAGATTATGGATGTTTGGAATGTGGTGGTGGTCGTCAGCAGGTGGTACGGAGGCACACACTTAGGGCCTGACCGGTTTAAGCACATTAACACAGCAACAAGGGACGTTCTAATCAAGGGGGGATTTTTCTTGGAATCAGACAAGAAGAAGAAGTGAAACAGGCTTGATTACGACAGCAGCTTCCGGGCTTTTTTGCGCAGTTGCTTGCTTTGCTTCTGCAGTCTCTTCTGATCCTTCTGCGCCTTATCTAGGATTTCATTCAAAAGAGTCTGTGCGTCGTCTTTCCGGGTCTTTTCCTGGGATTTGTTAGTGCTGAGATTGACTATATTTGCATTGTAGCATGCGAGACCCAAGGGGGTAGAATTGAACATACGGGTTCGTTGGAAGGAGGCGCAGTTTGCGATTTTGGGTTGTCGTTGGATATGGCGTCATTTTCTTTGGCAGTCAAAGATGCTATGCTACCGTAACCAACAGTCCTGACGGTAACGGCGGGTTTGATCTTAGGCTTGACAGTGCCACTAGGCAACAGCCACTCAGACAGATCCCTAATTTTTTTGGTCTCTAGTTCGTGCAAGTCGTTCTTTTTACTGTTTTGTGCCTTCTGCATGAACTTCATGTTCATGACATTGCTGGAGAGACCCATGGCGATTCGACGACAGCTCAATCGATAGATATAGTTCACGCTCAGAGCTCATGTACAACTTAGGACCTGCGCACCCGTGCACCATAGACAGGCCTATGGGATGACGTGCTTGTTCGAAGTCAAATGAAACATTTCGGAGTACGAAGTGACGGTCTTGTATTTACTGGTGACCCTAGCACTTATTGTATACTCATACTACATATCTCTTATCATATCAGGTGAAAGTCCGTGCCAAACTTGTACTATCCTGCATGGTTGATTGTCTGTGGTTCTCATCGCTCATCTCTCACGGTGAAAAATGCGCTTCATGCACCGGAGCCAAGCTCATCTTTCTCACCTAGTTTCAGCGCCATGAAGTCGGATTTTAGATTGTCGAACTTGGTAGGAACTGTTTACCGTCAGGGAAACTTGGTGTTCACGGAAGATGGCAGCAAGATCTTGAGTCCAGTCGGAAACAGAGTCAGCTGCTTCGATTTGATCAGCAATAAGGCATTCACATTCAGCTATCAACACCGGAAAAACATTGCCAGGGTTGCCTTGAATAAACAGGCAACTCTCATGCTCTCTGTGGACGAGGACGGCCGTGGTGTATTGGTAAATTTTGTGTCCCGAGTTGTGTTGCACCACTTCAACTTTAAAGGCGTGGTACACGATCTACAATTCTCCAACGACGGTCATTTCTTTGCAGTGGCCTTGGACAGATTTGTTCAAATTTGGAAAACACCTGACTACACAGAGGACAGGCAATTTGCACCATTTGTGCGTTACAGAAACTATGCGGGCCACTTCAGCGACGTGATCTCGGTGACCTGGTCGCAGGACTCGAGATTCGTCATCTCTACTGCCGAAGATATGACCACCAGAATCTTTTCTCTCCATAGCGAAGACAAGGAGGCTGCTATGACAATGTCGGGCCACCGCGACTACGTCATGCGAGCGTTTTTCAATGAGACACAAGAAATCATTTACACGCTTAGTAAAGACGGCGCATTGTTTCAGTGGGAATATATTGCCGTGGATGAGCTGTCAAGCGAAGATGAGGATGAAGGCATGGAAAGCGACAGCGACGCCGAAGATATCACGCCCAAAGCAGAAAAGAGCGATGGCGCTCAGTGGCGCATTGTTTCCAAACACTACTTCCACATGGAGGGAACCAAAGTCAGCTGTGCAGACTTCCATGCAAAGAGCAACATTTTGGTCGTGGGATTCACTTCTGGAGAGTTCCGATTGTACGAGCTTCCTGAATTCAACATGATCCAGCAATTGAGCATGGGCCAAAACACAGTCGATACTGTCACCATCAATAAGTCCGGAGAGTGGTTCGCATTTGGCTCGTCTAAGGCTGGTCAGTTATTGGTATACGAATGGCAATCTGAATCGTACATCTTGAAGCAACAGGGTCACTATGATGCTATGAATGCCGTGTGCTATTCTCCTGATGGATCCCGTGCTGTCACGGCATCGGATGATGGAAAGTTGAAGGTCTGGGATATCCATTCCGGGTTCTGTCTTTACACATTCACGGAGCACACAGGGGCTGTCAGTGCCGTTGAGTTTGCAAAAAAGGGCCAGGTCATGTTTTCGGCCTCCATGGACGGCACAGTGAGAGCGTGGGACCTAATCCGTTTCCGTAACTTCCGCACCTTCACAGCATCAAAAAGGGTGCAGTTCAACAGTATGGCCGTCGATCCTTCGGGTGAGGTGGTTGTTGCTGGCTCGGAGGATGAATTTGAGATCTATGTGTGGTCCGTGCAAACTGGGTCCCTTTTGGATTCCTTGGCTGGACATGAAGGCCCGATTTCGTGCTTGGCCTTCGGAACAGAAAGCTCAGTGTTGGCCTCCAGTTCCTGGGACAAAACCATCCGTATCTGGAACATTTTTAGTAGGCTGCAACAAGTCGAACCAATTGAAGTGGAACATGACGTGTTGGCTCTTGCCGTGAGTCCAGATAGCAAACATGTTGCAGTCAGTACACTTAACGGCAACCTAGTGTTTTATGATGTCGAAGAAGCCAAGCAAGAGCACATTCTCGATGTCAGGAGAGATGTGTTTTCCGGAAGACACTTGGAGGACAGATTTGCACTGAAAAACAGCGCCAGGTCCAAGAACTTCACCACTATATCCTATTCCTTCGACGGACTAAGCCTCATTGCAGGGGGTAACAACAATAGTATATGTCTTTACGACATCGCGGACGAGGTCCTTCTCAAGAGATTCATTGTATCTGAGAACATGTCTCTCGATGGAACATTGACGATGTTGAACAGCAAAAAAGTTACAGATGCAGGAATCTCCATCGACTTGATTGATACCCAGGGTGAAGAAGTTGATAAGGAGGCAAGAGTCGACTTGAGCTTACCTGGCTCGCACCGTGGAGATCCAAGTGTGCGTAGTCTTAGACCACAAGTGAGAGTCACTTCAGTGAAATTTTCTCCCACATCTTCTGCTTTTGCAGCTGCGTCCACTGAGGGCTTGTTGATTTTCTCTACTGACTCATCTGTTGTATTCGATCCATTCGACTTGGATATGGACGTAACCCCACAGAGCATAGCCGATAATCTCCGAGAGAAGAATTGGGTATTTGCATTGGTTATGGCGTTCAGATTGAACGAGGACAACTTGATTGACAATGTCGTGGAAAACATACCTGTGTCGGACATAAAGTTGGTGTGTGCCGACATCCCTACAGTCTATGTGAATAGACTATTGAAGTATTTGGCCGAGAAAATGACCAGGACAGAAGGAAGTCAGCATATTGAATTTAATTTGCTTTGGGTGAAGGAGACTGTTGCTCACCATGGCAGATATATCAGCGAGCACAAGTTCGAATTTCAGCCAAACTTGAGAACTATCAAGAGGTTTTTGGCTCGTGTGGCCAAGGAGGTGGTCTTGCTCAGTAAGAGATCTGGGTACATGCACGCATATCTTGTGGCGCCTAAAGAGGCACCGAGTAACGAAAATGGAAACGATTCTGCTGACGAGAACAAACTTTTACCACTGAATGAAGCAGAGAACTCTGATGATGAACAGGTGATTGAAGAAGAAGAAGAAGAAGAAGAAGAAGACCAAGGAGACTGGCTTGGCTTTGATGGAAAGTCAAACCAAGCGCAATTTCTGGGATCGGGGGCTGACTCGGATTCTGAAATGGAAGATTAGCATAAGCACATCAAACATTAATATAAAATTTCTAGATGAGTTGAATAAAAGGCTTTCGTCTGCTGTAAACAGTTGTACCTACCTGATAGATTACACACATCGTATAACGATATTTCACTATCTATGTTTCGCTTTTAATCCATGAATTCATTTTGGAAATGTTAAGGAAATATTTGTTGGTATTTGCCTCCTTCTACGACATTATTATGTGCTAATAAATAGGGAAAGTAGGGCTTTATGCTTGAAAGTTATAATGATTGGTATTGAAACCCTAAAGCGTACGTATCGTGTTTACATCACGTGATATGCGCATTTGATCTCAAGTCAAATGGTGGTCTGTTTGATTCCATGCACTGAGGAAGAAGCTTGATGATTGCGATGACCTCAGTTTCAAGTCCAGAAAAGGGCTCAATCTCAGAGTCACGATCAGAGGCAACCCAAGATTGTATTGTGAGTAGCACCCCTGCAAAAGGACAGGCATGGGTTTCAGCACACTGTATAGAGATTCAGGGAGCATTTTCCAGAGACATGAATAACTTGGGTGAGCTAGAAATTAGCAAGGAAGATCCCGCAAAAGACATATCTGATTTAGCAAAGGAGACTTTGATGAACGTCACCAACTTCTGTTCTCCTGGCCCAATTAGTTTGGTCGGAATGAAGAACGACGTGATATCTGAATTACAGACCTCGATTTACTTCAAAGCATTCTTAGCGGCCTCGACGATGTCTGAATTTTGCTTCTTTTTTCCACACTTAAGCAGGCATTTTTCTCAATTTAGAAGAGGAAACCAAACCATCGCTCGTGCTCTTTTTGCCGGGGTTCCCTGCTTGTCTTCTCACAGCTCGTTGAATCAGAGCTCCCGGAAAGACTTGAGTCATGTTTTGGAAATCGTCGTCCAACTTTGTAGGGACGTTGAAAATTCAGGAATGGCAGAAGATACGTATTTTAAGAACTTATCTAAGTTTCAAAAATTGACTCCAAAAGACGAAAATGTCTTATCTAATACTGAACAGCCTACTGTCGATGTCATTGTAAACCATAATGATACTGAACATTCTGAACAACCAAAGATTAAGATTCCTGTGGGTCGTGATGATCGCAATGGGACTACCTCGGATCTGCAATCATTTACATGCAGAGAAAATAAGGAGGCCTATGTTGTCTTGGACGACACTCGGTACACCATCTGTGGCGATAAAGACACACATTATCTTCAAAACTTTATCTGCGCTACTAATTATGGAATCTCTTTTACACATAAGAAAGAACTTTTGAGCGATTACCAACCTATGGGTACCCTGACTATGATTAACCTTTCAGGCAAAATTCACTCAGTACCAGGAAAGGGCACAATTTTTATCGGCGGCCATACGTTGACATGTAATTGGATTCCTACAACAAGTATCAGTATATTAAATATTAATGATTTCCTGAAGCTTGGTGAGCACTTGTTGATATACAGCAATGGAGACGTCTATGTTTCCAACATTCTGCTGAGAACTCTCAACTACATCGGTAAAGTTGATGAGAAGAAACTGGTAAATTGTCACGAAGAAACGCCAGACGATGTACACGAAACACGATCGAAACATAATGAAGCAAAGAGGTATGAGAATAGACACGCCAATGCAACCTTCACAATGGAGAATATACCTAAACAACCTGGGGTCCACATTAAAGAGACACAAAATCAGAATGAAGACAAGAGGAGTATCGATGTAACTAATCTCACTAGGTTGCTTAAGAATGTAGCTCTACAACCCTTGTTTCGACTTCATTGGGAATCGGCAGGGGTATTTGGGCAAAGATCCATTGCGTTCCTCACAGATGAGTACACATCGCATGTATGGATGGTGGATGGTGATTCAAGGGAATCGCTGTTCGGGAAGACAAAATCAACAATACAAAACATTATGATTGAATTCCCATCATTTGAATGTGGTTTTGTCACGAATGAATATGGGCTCAATATCCCCACGCCACAATTTTTGAATGTAAGGGAAGTGCATGACTTGGGCTTACTTGCCAAAGACTCAGAGTCCAAAATACCGTTCAAAACAAAGAAAAGCTTGTTTTTCCGCAAAGCAAACAGACTATTACGTCGGGCGACATCCCATGATTTGCTCGGCCAGCTCCTTTCTTTGTCAGCCTTAAACTATGTGCTTTTGACACATAACCTCACACCACCACCCAATGGACGAGTACCCTATGATATGCTCAGATCCACCTGGCTGGCTACTACAAAATCTTTTGCTCCTTTTGGATGTGATGCATTGGTGAGAGTAGAACCAAAAATAAATGTCACAGCTACACTTGTGCCTGGGGCTGACGAAGTGATCAGGGCTATGACTCAAAACACAGAAGACTTGAATAATAATCGGCTAAATGGCATCTACATTGGCTCTCATCAGTCAAACATTGATCTTCATTTGATTTGGATAAACTTTGACACGCCTGGTCAAAAAATGAATGTGATTCAAGCCAGAATCGTTGAATTTAATGAAAGTTTCAACAATATTAAAATTGCTGGGAATGGCATACTGCGCATCCAGAAAAGATTATTGAAGCGTCATATGTATCTGTCACCCGTTCCCTCAAAATACAGTAACTTAAAGGTGAATAGTTTTCAAGATCTAGGCATTGAGAACAAGGCCGAGATCATGGTGATTGATCCTTCTTACAACGTCGTCGCAACTTTTCCAAACACGACTCTGAACAATAAGTCTCATAGTTCTCTTGATGATTTTCGAAACTTTCGGCTAGACATTCTGGTACAGGATGGCATAAAGAGCTTCAAGGGACAACTCAATGGTATGATTGACGGAAACCAAGACAACACAGCGAGTGATACGGATGATCCACATCCTAGTCAGGCTTTATTCAACAAGATTGAAACGGACTCCATGAGAAATAGAAAATACCTGAGGTATCGTGGCTTTGATCCAAGAACAACTTTCAATCCGGTCAATACTGATAGTGGATACACAGAGAGTATGTTCGCCGCAAAAAAAGTCTTTGTCACGAGCAACAAATTTGATGGCACAGCGCGATCTTCTAATAGTGAAAACATTTTTTCAGCTTCATTGAAACATCCACCAAAATATTCGTTTGCCACTTCTGGGAGCACCCCTGAAACTGCCTCGAATATTCATGACCCTGCAGTGGTGTTCAAACAGACTACTGTAAGTAACACAACTCTGATCCAGCAGTTGGAAAGCTTTTCAATCCTACCACGCACGGTACTTCAGTATTTGGCGCCAACACCGCGAACTCCAGTTCGTTTGGCCAAACGCCTAACTTCAAAAATTTGTTCAAAACAGACTGTGGTCTTAAAGGAGATATGAAAGAACAAACAACACTCTTTGGCAAAAACACCGAAAATAAATCTACGCTGCTTTTCCAAAAGCTTCTGAAAAATGGACCTGATGTCAAAAGCGAAGATGGAAAAGGCCACTTGTCTTTCTCGTTTTGTAGTGGATCAGGTTCGAGTGACCCCAAGTTCCAGTTTCCCAAGATATCGGGCTCCAAAGAAGATCTCAAGCGACTGGAAGTGTTTGACTTCAGACTTCCTTCTAAACCTTCGGAATCCGACTATCCAAAAGGCAATTTATTCGGATCTGGTGGAAACATTAAATCTGCTTTGCCTGGAGAATTCACATTCACTTCCCAAAACACGACTTATGTGTCTAATAAGAACGGGGCATTTGCTACACGGAGATAATGATAACCCTTTGTTCCCTTTAATCAAAGTGTTTTACAAAGAAGAGGCGACGTCAATTGACTCAAATTTCTAGCTTGGAGCAATAAACAATTTCTCATCGCAATTTTGTTCGCATTTCATAATCGTTCTTCTCCTCTAAGTATTTGCGAGGTCGAGCTACTCGAGTCCTTCGTGTCGCTCCACACACTGAAGATTCCACGTGTATGTCGTCAGGAGCCCTGACCGAGTGCCTTCCCCCACCTCAAATTTTCAGCTCGCGGGAGCTAGATCCAGTTGGCCATTTAATAATCCCAACTAAGCAGCGAAAAAAAGTTGACTCTGCCTTTGGCTTAATTTCATGACCTCTCTTTATCTCTCTCGGCCTAGGAATTATGTCTCCATTCTTCACGTTGCATCCCTGATACTGTATGAGACCACCTGGCTGAGCACCCCCGCAGTATATTTTATTTCCAATTGTCGAGAGCCTGCGACGTAAAGCGAGGTATAAAAAATAAAGTAGCGATGTGCATGCCACTCCCTACGGCCCTTGAATTAACAATGCCTCGAAAATGTTCTCGTATTTTGCTCTGTTCCGTTCAAAGATGATTCCTCTGCTAGCTAGCTCCAAATATACCGCCAGATTTTCCGATATTCCGAGGAGTGGGGCTAAATGGTCACTGACGCATAGAACCACTGTTCGCGCAGTCGGCCCACCGTAGTATATAGGCCAGCACGAATTACCATAATACGAGCTACCGGAACGAACGGGATCTCGCATCAACTCATTCCATTACCATGTCCAAAAATCTGGGAGATGCCATATTTCCAGATACGCAAAAACTGTCGTTTTGCAAGAACAGCTTGAAAATAAGATATTCCAGCCTTTTCCCGAGCTTGTTTTTTGTTTTTTGTTTTTTTGTTTTAAGCTTTTATTTTTCGGGAAGATCCGGCATTTACTGTGGTGCTTCCCCTCCTTTGGCATCTAATCTCGTACATGCATTGGGCGCCCCACTATCACTCCACTACCCCAGCCAGCTTCGCACCGACTTATCGATAAGAATGCCCAACTTTTTACCGCTGCGTATTACATTCTTTTGAAACACACCAACTTGCTTACATCGGCGAAAACTTGGAAACTTCAAATCGACCCTGCTCATCACCTTCACACAGTCTGAAGTGTTTCGCTGTTTCTGCCTGTTGAGTAATCCTAGAAAGTTCAATCCTAGGTTTCAGGTGTACGTTTCGAAAACCTTCACAGCTTTGGTAAGATAACCGCGAGCTAGTTTTACTAGAAGACACAAAACAAACGAAAAAAAAGACTCGAAAGATCTCAAAGGAAAAATAATGACAAGGGACATCCAGAACCATCTTCTTTTCGAGGTTGCTACTGAAGTCGCCCATAAAGTTGGAGGCATATATTCGGTGCTCAAGTCCAAGGCCCTCATCACTGTAGCCGAGTACAGAGAACGGTATACTTTAATTGGCCCACTCCACCATGAAAGTGCCCAAATTGAAGTGGAAGAAATCCCTGTGGCGGACCCGCTTGTTCAAAAGACATTGGATTCTATGAGTGAGCGGGGCATCAAGTGGCTCTATGGCAGGTGGTTGATTGAAGGAGCTCCACGCGTGCTTTTGTTTGATATCCAATCTGCAGGGTACAAGTTGAATGAGTGGAAGGCCGATCTTTGGAACGCCGCGGGCATACCAACGCCAGACCACGATTCCGAGACCAATGACGCCATTCTTTTGGGCTATCTTGTGGCATGGTTTTTGGGCGAGTTAGTCTACCACGACCGGGAGCGGGCAGTGATTTGCCACTGCCATGAGTGGTTGGCTGGAGTCGCGTTGCCGCTTTGTCGCAAACGGAAAATCGACGTCACCACCATCTTCACCACCCATGCCACATTGCTCGGACGGTACTTGTGTGCTGGGTCCACGGACTTCTACAACAATTTGCAATATTTTGACGTGGACGCCGAGGCAGGCAAGAGAGGTATTTATCACCGTTATTGTATTGAGCGCTCTGCCACACATTCGGCCGATGTATTCACTACCGTCTCGCATATTACAGCGTACGAGTCTGAGCACTTGTTGAAGAGAAAGCCAGACGGGGTTTTGCCCAATGGTTTGAATGTCGTAAAATTCTCTGCCGTGCACGAATTCCAGAATTTGCATGCGATGAACAAGGAGAAAATCAATGAGTTCGTGAAGGGCCATTTCTACGGCAATTATGACTTCGACTTGGACAATACCTTGTACTTCTTCATAGCTGGAAGATACGAGTTCAGAAATAAAGGTGCTGATTTTTTCATCGAGTCGTTGGCCAGATTGAACCACAGATTGAAGCAGGCTAACTCAAAAATGACCATCGTCGCGTTCATCATTATGCCAGGAAAAATCAACTCTTATACCGTCGAAACATTAAAAGGACAGGCTGTGGTCAAGCAATTGGAAAACACCATTTCAGAAGTCCAAAAAAAGATTGGGGAACGTTTGTTCGAACACTGTGCTAGGTTCCCTAACTCGCATGCCATTTCCAACTCTAACGGAGATGAAGTCCCATCTATTGATGCTTTGATTAAGCCAGCAGACAGAGTTTTGTTGAAAAGAAGAATTTTCGCTTTGAAAAGAGAAGGCTTGCCCCCAATTGTTACACACAACATGACAGATGATGCCAACGATCCAATCTTAAACCAGATTCGTCGTGTGCAGTTGTTCAACAAGCCGGAAGACAGGGTCAAAATCATTTTTCACCCGGAGTTCCTCAATGCAAACAACCCCATTTTGTCCTTGGATTACGAGGAATTTGTGAGAGGATGTCACTTGGGAGTGTTCCCCTCGTACTACGAGCCTTGGGGATATACTCCAGCAGAATGTACCGTCATGGGTGTTCCATCTATCACGACGAACTTGTCTGGCTTTGGTGGCTACATGGAGGATTTGATCGAGAACACTAGCGACTATGGAATCTACATTGTCGACCGCAGACAAAAGTCCGTTGATGAGTCTATCAATCAACTCGTTGACTACATGTTTGATTTCACAGAGAAGACAAGGAGACAGAGAATCAACCAGAGGAACAGAACTGAGAGATTATCTGATTTGTTGGACTGGAAGAGAATGGGACTCGAGTATGTTAAAGCCAGGCAATTGTCCTTGAAGCGCGCTTACCCACACATGTTCAAAAACGGTAATAATCCCTTCCAGAACAGCCTGAACTTGAAATTGACCAGGCCACTCTCAGTGCCAGGCTCGCCCCGGAGCAAAATCGGTTTGATGACCCCCGGTGACTTGGGCTCTTTGCAGGAAGCCGCACAAGGCTTGGAGACCGACGATTATGTGGGATTTAGATTAGGCGATAATGCCGATGAAGACGGCGAAGAAGCGCCATATCCGTTGACCTTGAGAGGCGCATCCGTACCACCTCAAGACAACTGATGTGATTGGGGATACCAAATCACGACAAGCTCATAGTTTTACAGCAAAAACATGTAACCCACCATTGATTCTATCACAGAGATGTAGCTGAAATAAAAATCTGAGTGACTTTTCCCCCACTTGAGAATGATAAATCGAGATTGATGTTTTGAAATGTTGCTTCTGCTACTAAAGGTCGTGCGCGTCACAGTACACCATCCAGCCTTCAAGTGCAAACTTACATGTAGTGAGGAATTATCCCCACCAGACTTTCCAATACATTTCTTGGCCCCAAAATGGTATGTTCCCGTAGACTGTTTGACTAAGTGGCTTGTGGAGAATACTAACTCTTATACAGTTACCTTTATACATGCTAACAAGCATCAAAAAACAAGAAATTCTTGTGGAGTTGAAAAACGGCGAGACCGTTTACGGGAAATTAAACAACTGTGACTCGTGGATGAACTTGACGTTGACCGATGTGGTATATAACTTCAACAACGGTGAGAAATTTCAGAAAATGAACGAGATATACGTACGTGGTGCTCACATAAAATTCCTTAGATTGCCAGACCTGGTGATGGACCAGGCAAAGGAGCAAAACATGATGAATATGGAGCAAAGAAACAGAAATCAGAAAAGGAGAGGCACGGGAGGCTTCCAGAGGAGAAACTACAATAATGACTACAGTCGTGATAACCGTGATAACCGTAACTTCAACGGATCACTGAGAGCTGGTGGAAATGGAGGAAATGGAGGAAATGGAGGGTACGGCAGAAGGAACTATGCTAGTTAGAACAGGTGTTGCAGGTAATAGATTTGCCCTAATGATGTGTTCAGTCGATGCTTTGAATACGCGAACAATTTCATACGTCACAGATACTAATTTTCTTTTTTTTTCTATTTTTAAATAGTGGTTATTTTGAATGGAGAGTTTGCATGTATTGACTCAGCAGACGAGACGTGCGGTTTATTCTGTCAAGGCTTGATGATAAATGTGAGCTCGCGGAATACAACACAAAAAAAAAACTATATTACGCATGGGAAAATTCCAGTATAACACAAATGCTTCTCGGCGATTTCTTTGGTTCTCGTATGAATTTGCATTATTTTTTGCATACTTCATATGCCCATTGATATTGGTTGGCTCAAACACAGTGCTTGCTGCTATTGATCGTATAATTAGCTCTATTTATATTTTGCAATAATTTCCTGGCGCCTCAAGACCTCACATCTTTCGGTTATAATGCCCAATACAGAAAACGCAGTACCAGCTGGCCTGCAAACTGGCACAGGTATAAGCCAAATCCAAGACGAAAATCGTGGCTGCAACGCAGCTGGTATAAATCTACTCCGCTTCATCAACCACGGAAAGTTCAGAGGCTTTCGGGACACCAGAGGCTTACGCTGTATCAATCAAGCTTGCCAGCTCCAGGGGCATGCACATTGTAACTACTGCAAGGCTTTGCCGTATGTTTCATCGAACTTACGATGCGTGACACGAAGCTCACTGCAGGATACTCCCCTCCGCCAGGCACCCGATTACGCATTCATGACGCCGGTTTCACTAGATAATCGATTGGGCAATCTTCTTGAAGAGCTCCAAAAGATCCAGGAGGGGTCTGACAATGCTTCGAGGGACGGAAGAACTTCCAAGTCATGGCCAAACACACTTCCTCTTCTGAGAGCAAGAGAGCGACTCTCGCGGATCAAACACAAGATATGGACGAAGGAAGACATCTGCCATCTAGAAGGGTTTTTCTTGAGACGGTCAGCCAAGTCGTTAAACCGCGGATTTTTCACGTCCAAGAGACCGACCAGCTCTTCAAGTTATTCCTAAATTTAGACTCTATCATAAGCCCATCCACATTTTTCAAATCATCGTTGTCTGCTGGTCGCAAGTCTCGATAGTGTTGTAGGTTACTCTCCATTTTCGAAGGATCTTTCTCCAGGTCAAAAATATCGTCTACCACTTTCTGTGGCGTGAGTTTGAGAAGAACATGTAAGTCAGGATCCCACGAAGACTCAAGAATCTTCCGGTATAAACTACCGATGATTGGGTCGACAATGACATCTTCAATTGGTTTTGTTCCTACTGATGTGATGTGTCTATCAGGTTGCAAAGTATTCTCCCCGTCGGCTTCTTCGTCTTCACTTTGTGCACCCGACACGGAATCGGCTTGCTGAGGCAGACTTCGACCTGTCTCTTTATTTGCTTGCGGATTGATAACACCGTCTAGACCACCGAACACTGCCTGGCGCTGAAACTGGGGCACATTGAACGACTTCGTTCCTTTTTCCGATGCGCTCGAAATACCGAGGCTCGAGCTTGTATTGGGCTGAGTGTGCTTAGAATTGTCAATACTCAACTGCGTGTGGAATTCGAAGTCTGCGGGGAGCTCTTCTAGGCTGATAGTTAGGTTTAGAATTGAGTTCACTTTAGATTCCTGAAGGAGATATTTGGCCGTCACAGGCTCTCTGAAGTTCAAATACTCCGTCAAGTTCAATTTCACCTCGCCCAACTCCATCGGGTGGTCGTGTCTGGAGTGCTTCTCCGTGATGTAATAGACACGAAGCAAGATGTACTTGTCCCCGAGCATATCGTCTTTTCTACGAAGCGAGAACTTTAAGTTGCAAGTCATGGAGAAGTTGAACTGGCACTTGAAATTATGGATACGATACCGAGGCGTGCGTACTTGAATCCGTCGCGTCGACGAATGCGAAGAAGCTTTGTTCTCCAGATTCAGACTGGCTCCACTTGATGACACTGAGGAGAGATCACTGTCTGTGGAGTCTTTTGACAGCGAAGAAAAGGGCTTGATCAGAGCCAAGGCTGCACGAAATCTGCTAGGATTCCCGTCCGCAACCGAGAGCTCGGCATAGCAATACCCAGAAGTGTGCGGTATCTTCGACAAGTCGTTGATACTGAACGAGAAGCGAAACTTGGGCTTTTTGTCTCCAAGCATTTGATCTAATTCGGGGAGTGCGACACAGACTTGGTTTTAAGTCCACCAATGTCCAACGGTCTGGTAGACAGAAACGAGATTACGGTTTGTAGTTGCGCATTTCCCCACGAACTGCGTCACGTGAGACTTGTGAGTGCAGACCTGTGACTTGGGCCTGGTGCCGATACCATTCTTGCCCCAAACAGTGCTAAGTTTTTGACTCCTTTAGGATGCAAGAGGCTTCATCAAGTATAAAGAAACGGAGTGCCAATGCATATTTTTGGCGAATGCATCCTTTCATACTGTTTTCGAAATGCTGGCCACTGCTAGACAACTGATGCAGGAGCATGAGTGGGGAACGTCAGCGAATTTGAGCACGACTTCTCTGATATGGCTGAACTAATCAACTAGTAAGACATGCCAGTTTCAGTTGCCGGAAATGCAACGGAAGGATACTCCTTCAAAGTGTCAGAGACCTCATGCTGATTCAATATAGAACGGTGCAAGCAGCAGGGCGAATGAATAAATATGCAACGTGAGTTTCCAGAGCTGCGGCCAGTTTATCAAACGATATGAAATATCCAGACTATTTGAATTTTACTCCCGCCAGTGCCGGGGGCCCGGGATCCTGCGCCAGATAGAGTGACGTTTATTGGCTCCTGTGTCAGCCGTGCTTGTTCGCGTCTGTTCTCACACTGCATCGACGCAGGCAGGACTAATCATGGAATACGTGTCCATCTGCCAATTGGGATTCCAAGCGCGGACTATATCCACAACCGTATGAACAGGCGGGCTGGAAAGGCAGCCACGTCGGTCCGATACGACATTCTGCTAGGTCCAGAGTACCCTGCAAATCTGCTTTTCTGACCGCCAGACACTGGCCAAAGCGCATTGTTCCACTCTGCATCAACAGCGAGATGTTTTGGCGCCAGCGTATATATGCACTCCATACCGCAAAACAGGTCTGTCTGTTGCAACGGGGCCCTACCCACTCACGTTAATATCATCATTGGCCAACCAAGGCACTCAGCACACCATAAATTATAGGCTCGATCAAACCAACACGACCACCGATGCGGTCGTACAATGCCAGCGAACGGATCCCAGATTTCGAGCTGTTCCAGACACACCAGATCTCAGTGCCTCTAGAACGTACCAAGTATTTGTTCATGAGCATGTTTCTATCACGAGCGTTGAACCTCAAGGACGAAAGCTCGATACTAGACCCAGCCTCGTACAAAGCCAAAACGCACGTGTCGTTGGTGGAGATTTTGCCGCACATAGCAATTCCAAGCGACCTTTGGCTACTCAGCGAAATAGGCATCCCTCACCTGAAGGTGAAAGTCGCGTTGTTAAAGGACATCAATGCAATGCTTGCCCGCGTCTTAGATAGCTTGAACAACGGAGAATACTTCATGCTTGACGATCATTTATTGAGGTCCTTCGAGACCCGCGTGGCCGAGTATAGAATGACTGAGCTATCTCCTGACTTTACAGCGGTTCAGTCCGAAGAGCCACAGATAGAAGACACGTCCGAACTAGATCATGTGAGCGAATTGAGCTTGTCCATTAAAGACTACCCAGCTGACACTGATACGATGAGCGTATCGTCTGCGTCGACGCGAACCGGGAGCATGTCCAAAAACAGCAACCGCATGTCGACTTTCTCCCGAGATCTCTTACTGGGCAAACGGAAGCTATCAATCTTTGGACTTAACCAACATTTGAAGCCTGTGCTGTTGCCGCCGAATGAGGACAGGGTCTCGGGGAATCCAGGAAGAACTCTGCAAATATCACCGGAGACCCCTCCCTCGGAACCCTCTAATACTCATCAATTCGTGACTCAAAAGTCATCCCAGATGAACGGGCTTTTGCTGAAGTCGAAGTTCTACAATAAGCTTGTGAAAAGAAGAGATCTGGAGGTTGCGGACCCGGCCTCTTTGAGCGCTTCCTCGACCCCGTCATATCTCAGCTTAGTCGGAGCTCCCGGGCAGGGGGACACCGACGGCTATTCTTCACGTCGCTTTCTGGTCAGTACCACACAGAGAATAGAAAATCAAAAAGACAAGTATCATTTCTATTCACAAACAAAAACGCTTGGTGAAAACATCGAGGCTCTTGTCGCGGGTTTCGGCCGGCGGGGGTCCCAGGCCAACTTGGTCACGCTTATGGAGTTTATTAAGAACCATGTCTTCAAGTTTGTGGTTGCAGATATCTGCCATATGATCATCGCCAAGGCGCAAGCAGGACTCGTGCGCGACATTCTGTTTTGAGGTGGATTCATTGTATTGCACTAAACACTGTCCTTGCACAACCTCACTTGCACAGCCTTACTTGCGATATCATATTCGAATACTTACTTCAATCCTTTACATGGAGCATCTTTAACGGAATTTCAAACGTCCCGATCAAGAGACTTTACTTGCATGTGCTGAGCATTTGCAGAATCACCGAGAGCAACTGGTCATTTTCACATGCAGCGGCCACTCGTTCCTTGTCATTGAGCTGCTTGTTGACCTGGTTTTCCGACTGGTGCGTGCCCTCCTTGATCAATATCCGGATCCGGAATCTTGGGGGGAGCAGCCTCTCAAGACGCACGCGAATTCCCAACCCAATCAAAGTGGCCAACGAGCAATGGGTGATGGTGGGCGTGATTTTGATCAAGACCTCAGAAATGTCGCGCTTCTTGTCGGTCCCGTGTGTCACCGTGATGTCTGAAAGGTTTACCACTGCAAGCTGAGCCAACGTGAGCGGGTGCTCAGGGTCGGAAATGGTGGCAATCAAGTCAAAAATTTCTTGCGCATCGATGATTTCCTCGTCCTCGTCATCCTCATCAAAGTCAAGCTCCTCGTCGCTAGTAGCGCTGAGCTCGCCTTCAGAAATAAGTTCAGGTACCTCGTCTGGGGGTGCCACGCTATTGATTTGTGGATATAGCGAAAGCGAAAGAATTCTATCAACCAACTCTCGCTTCGCGTCCTTTTCTTTACTAAGCGTATCTAGCCTGGTGGGCAAGCTGGACACGTCGATGATAGTTGGATTGGCGTTGATAGGGTCAGACATTACTCGCGTAATATGTACTCGTATGTTGTGCAAGAAGAAGGAAGACTGTACACTTGAGCTATCTAAAAGTGTAGAATCGTGGAATCGATGCTCGCGGCCCAGTTGCTTCTTCGCACTATCGACTGCGAACAGATTACTACGCAGTGCCCTTCGAATAGAGAATGGGGTATAAAATAGAGGCATGCGCATCCTATACAAAGTTTCGGTGTCAATTTTCCATGCAAACAACGTGACTGACTTTCCTTTTCTCCAGAATTAGACCTGAAGTAGTCTCGTTTTGAAAATCGGCCTTTTTTGCCACTCAAGTATTATTCTTACTGCGTGCCCCAGGCTCCTGCAGCAACACCTCGCACCGAAGGCATGAGCCGGAACATCACTCTTACGCAACCTATATCTCATACGATTCAGACAAGTTTTGCCAGTCATCAAATTGAGTCACACAGCATGGAATTTTATGAGCCATCATTTACGACGCAACTTGCGCCGCTCGTGAAAATTGCTCTTGGTCAGGGCCCTGAAGCCAAATATCTCAGGTCTCATCTAGACCGTGCTCAACTATCGCATCCAGTTTGGGATAACGTGATCATCAAGAACAGGCTACTGGCAACAAAATTCCATATCCGTTACGCAGCTTCGGAAAGTGAGATTGAAACGAGCATCTTGTCGCATAAGTCTCGAGTGACGGGTGCACACTCCCCACTATCACCATTCAACACTCTGTCTGATCTCTTCCCTAGCGGAGTGATTTCAAGTAAGTGGTTTAGCAAATATGTTGATGACGTCCCTTTTGCTGTTGTGTGTAGCTTCAGCCTCGCAAATGCAGAAAATGATGCTCAGCTCGCAGAAACACTCACAGCCACCCGAGCAAAGTACTTGAATCACAATGTCCGATTTGTGGCCATTGTGGTCTCCTCTGCTACAGATAGTGTCGGGATACAAGACCGCATTGCTCACTTAAGACAAGCTTCAGGTCTAGCCAATCTCCTGGGACTTTTCCACTTGCTGCTTCTGGTGGAATCCATGGAGACAGAATGTGAAATGTTGGCCTCGTCTTTGCTCAATGCATTGAAAACATCAGCAACTGATTTCTACTCCGGAATTGAGCTTCGCGTAAAGCAGAGATTCAAGAAATACTACACCATGCCCAGATCCGAGGTCAAGTCCAGTATTGAGCTACTGCCAAAGATCCTTGAAACGAGAAATATAGTCAAACAAGCTGTCCTTCTCCAATTCATGCATCCGCACAATATTGAGTCTAGTATTCCTTTATTGGAGCAGTCTTATGCTGGCTTGTTCGAGTTACTTGCGAAGAATGTTGCCCACTTCTTTAGTAAGTCTAGAACTCCCCATGACCGGAAAGTTTACATACAGTGGCGCACGCTACTTGACATTGTAGCCATACATCTTGTACGCGGATACTTTTCTATTGAGAGATCTGTCTTGGCTATGAATAGACACAGATCGCATGTTCGAGCAGTCACAGATTTATTATCTGCGCACTCACAGCACGATATCAGTATATGGGCCGCCACTCAGTATCATTGGTTTGCTGAGCTAGTGGAACTCGTACCATACACCATTTCACAAGAATTTCATGAAGCAAAGAAACCAAAAGATCAAATTGAATTTCTTGGTGGTCTTATTTTATCGGACGGATCTGTGTTGGTCACGAGTCCCAATCTACTATATAAGAGAGCTGCCAGTGAGCTCTCTACCCTTGGAGACTCCTTTCTCAATTCAGAACCTCTCAGCGACCGCTTCACTAGTATCAGTGATATCCTAGCATATAAAATAAAGCTTTATGGACTGGCACAAGAGTCTACAATGACATCAAACTCTGCATTTCTTGCGTCACTCGATATGCTTTTGCTTGTCGACATTGCAGACACCTATGTGGCCCTAGGTGATTACAAGAAGTCCAGTCATTTTTATGAAGAGGCGCAGTCAAAGTGCACATTACCGGCTTGGGCGGCAGTCTACCAATCGTTGTCGAACAAACTATTATCAGCTGCGATAAATTCTGGAGATTTGTCAACTGCTCTTAAACAGCTTGCAAATCTTTCTATTTTTGCAACACCCATTGAGCCTCTACCAGATTTCGACTTGTCAAGTTGTTCTGTCGTTGATTTAAATAGCCTGTCGCTGTTTGTGAATGCAGAAGTTTCATTGTTCAATCAGTCTTTAAACCATGAAGTGCGGGTTTATGACACGGTGGTCACTCAAATCAAGCTTGAATCTGCTTTTAATGCCGAAATTATCGAGAGAGCAATTCCCGGTAGCAAGGTTGACATAATGCTAAACAATGTCGTTGTCAAGTACGACAACAAGACAGTATTCAGTATCACTGACACTGGTAACCAGAATGAGCAAATTCAATCCGCAACTTTGGAATGCAATAAAGCTGCGTTTAATCTCTCAAATTTTGGAGAACATACGCTTGTGTTGCAAATGAAGCATGAAGCCTCAAATACTGGATGGCTACTGGTTACTGAGATGTGTTTCGCACTCACAATTGGAATTAAGCTTGAATCAGGTGAATATCAATTCGGCAAGAATGAGCTGGTGATTGTCGATCAGCAAAAGATTGGACAAACTTTTGATGTGTATGCCCCAAATCAGCATGGACTATCTATCAGAACGCAAAAGGAGTTGAAAGGCCGGGTCGCCTGCAAAGTATTTGTGAAACCATATAAACCCAACTTGATGATCGAGACTGAATCCGAATTCGACTCAATTATAATTGGCGAGAAACTTGAGACAGCCGTCAAACTTGTGTTTCCTGAAAGTTCATTGGCAAATGTTGGATGCAAAAGCGTAAAGCTTTTGGTTGAGACAATAGTTTACGAAGACATGATCGAAACAAAAGAATTGCACGCGCAAGCCAATTGGGATCAAATGAAAGACGATGAGCCAATGGATTTACTTGAAGCGCTTCAGCTGAAGACAAAGCAGCGCAAGCACAATTTGCGCGTATGTATCTCAAAGTCTCCAAGCTCCATGGTACCAAAGGATATGAAACTTAAAGCCGTGCTATACTTCAAACTCATTGTAACGAGTGCGTTGGCGGAAGTTTCAGAATATCATATCAAGCAACTAGAGATAAGCGTTCTAGCATGTCCTTTTTCGCCAAAGCTTACCATCACGCCATGCTCTTACGACGATAAGACATCTTCCATTCCAAACCCTTTCGTGGTAAAACACAGCTCAGAAGGGCTTTCTATGCCTCTCCTCTCGAGGGCGTGGCTGTTGAATTCACTACTACAAGACATCCATGGTCTTTTGCTGTCGGGCGATGTCTCTATAACAGAAACTAAATTTCATTTGCGTTCCACTAATCCTGAGGTATCCTTCTCTTGGTTGAGTGAACTGTCGTCTGAAGACCTGACTCATGTCCGTCAATTCGTAACAAGTGGTAGATATCGCCCCACAACAACGAATGTGAACATGGTTGCAAGTATAAGCTTCTCATACAAGCGAAATGGCTCCAACATGGAAAACAATTTCGAAACAAAAGACGAAGTTTTCGATATGCCTCTACAAGACCCTCGAGTCTTGGTACACGTTGATCATATTGATGCTCTGGTCCATTTGTGTTTCACTATAGAGAACCCGACATCGCGGATCGTCACACTTTCCACGGCATTGATCACAGACATAGCATTAAACAAGGGAATTTCATGGGAGTTTGAAGATGTGAGAAATGAATTACCTTTAAAGCAAACAATCACTCCTATCTTGCCCTTTTGTCAGCACAAACTCGAATACTTTGGCACTTACGTCACTGAAGCCAATAACTCGAATGTTGAGTTGCCCCAATTGCAAGTCTACGACATGCATTACAAGTTGAACTTGCCTACAGTTGCACTACAGGCAAACGTGAAAGTGATTGGTTCGAGGATCTATATCAAGCATTAGCTATAAAAGATTTGAAGCATAATTAGTTGACACCCAACAATTCAACATCGAAAACCAAAGTGGCGTTTGGAGGAATCAAGCCTGGGAAGCCTCTTGGACCGTAAGCCTCGTGACCTGGGATAGTCAACTTGGCCTGGGTACCAACAGACAACTTTGGGATACCAGTGTCCCAGCCCTTGATGACTTGACCGACGCCAATTGTGCACTGGAAAGCCTTACCTCTGTCACGAGAAGAGTCAAACTTCTTTCCGTTTTCCAAGGTACCGGTGTAGTGGATGGTGACAGTGTCACCAACCTTAGGGAAGGTCTTACCGTCACCTTGCTGGATGACCTCGACTTGGGTAGTTTGAGGAGCGGACATTCTGAAGGATGAGTTGAAAGATCTAGTCAAGTTGTATGGGCTGAACGTTTGATGTGGTAAACGGGTTCGGCTAATACGTGAAAACATTCGGAGTGTTGTGGGATGAGTGTGGAAAAAGCGCATGGGTAGACGAAGTTTGCTACAGTGTGCAGAACTGCCCTCTCGTGGAGTTTTGCCTGTGTATTGAACTATGTGGCAATCATAGCAAGATCTCCGAAAATAATGAACTTAGCCCTGGCCGACAAATATTGACAATCACTAACTAATCTATTTCAATGCTTTTCTCGAAGTTACGCAAACATCAAATATTGCCTTTCATTAGCGTCGTGATCGGTCCATGGCCACCAAGGCTGTGTGCGTCGTCGGTCATGTGCGGCTCTAAAGATAGCATTGAGACACTAGCAATACTGCATTTATCGACAGCCTGATCATTAGGGTTTGGACAAGCCGTAATTCGTTCCGTAAGCCCTAGCGCCATGGGATACGACGTGCAAATTGAGATTGACAAAAGCAAGACAGGTGGGACTTTCACGAATTATGACATCATCAGTGGGGTCGTGAAACTCACCACCACAACAGCGTTGACTTTATCCTACATTCAGGTCAAACTTGAAGGTGTTGCTGAGACCCAACTTGTGATTCCAGGCAGAGCAGACACGCAACGAAGAGAAAATAGAAGCAGACGAGATCAGAAAAGAGACGCAAAAAAGAGCAAAAGAGATGCGAAGGACAAATTTCGTCAAGACACTCACAAGATTCTCTACGACTCCGTGATCGTCTTTCCTCCCGAGAACGTGAGAAATGTGTCTCAATCGAAGGACTTCACTCTTGCCCCAGGCACCTATACCCATGGATTTCAATTCAAGATCCCTCTTTCCAATTCATGCAAGAAGCTAACAGGAATATCCAATAAGATTCTGTTCAGCAAGAACAACTTTGATTTGGTGATCAACAATGGAAACTTCAATAGCAGAACGATTATGAAGTCGGCAAATAACTACATCCTGGGGATAAGCAATCCTGGCCGCCCCGCTCAAGGCAAGAGCCAGCAGCCTCAAGCCCAAGAATACCATATTGATTCTCAACTCCCCCCGTCTTTGCCAGACATGAATGGAATGGCCAGTATCAAGTACTTCGTCAAAGTCACGTGCAAAAGATCGTCAATCTTAAAGGCTAACATGAGAGCCTTTGACCCGTTTGTTTTTCTTCCTCTCGACTTGAACAATCAGTACAGTCCCTACAGAGAAGGGCAACAATTTGAAGAATATAGGGAAAGATTTTTCCGAAAAGAGGTCGTTTTCAAAAACAGACTTCCGGAGGTAGTCGGCGTGAAAGTGCCGGCTTCTAAGAAGCTTTTGCCCGCGACCCCAGAACAAAAGGGTGGTAGCAGATTCTTTGGCTCCTTCTTCGCTTCAGGCTCTCCCAAATCCCAGCCCTCCTTGCCCTCCAGACCCCAGGCAAAACCTGAATTGGCTGTTCAAAGGATCGATGTCCCTTTTGCATTTGAAATGAGAATGCCACACCCACCCAGTCTATCGCCCACAACTGCCCCCACGTTCAAGCTATATCTTGTTTCTGAAGTCGACCCTGCAAAATACTCTTTGGCAGACTATGGGAAGGCTGACCAGTCGAATGGGTTAGGAATTGTCTACCTACAAAGCCTCAAGTTTGAGCTTACTTCCGTCACAATATTGTCAGTATTAGACAATGACGGCAATTCCAGCGAGATTCATCAGTCCAGAGCTCAAGAAACGCTTCCATTGTGTTACAACACGTATCAGAACTTGCAGTTTGACTTGCGAAAATGCAAAAGACAAAGGTCATCTTCCGCTACAAGCTCAGGGTTTCTTGGGCCCAATGCCTACGAGTTGGAAATCCCCAGCAAGTACTATGAGAATTTCCGTCTACCGCGAAACCTTGCTCCCACCTTCCACACTTGTAATATTGCAAGGGGCTATGGATTGTCTGTGGTTGCAGGGTTTTCAAGTGAAAAGGTCTTGGAGGCTGGTTCATCACGAGAAGTGAGCGAAAAGGTGAGGTACGTGGACATTTTCTGTCCGGATATCCAGGTGTTGAGTGGGCTCAAGCTCACCAGCAACTTGCATTCAAACGCTTCAGGGACTAGCCTAGGCAAGGTCTCCGACTCAAGAAACGGCAGTTTCAGCAGTGGCCAGCCGTCCGACCTCAAGCCCCCTTTGCCTGAAAGACGGTCTCAGCAGTCCCTGCCTTATCCCAACGAGAAAAAGTCAGGTCTCTCTTCTCCCACGGATTTTTCACAAAATGGACATGATGATGAATCTGCGCCACTACCTACCTACGATGATGTGGTTCGAGAAAGCTCGTACCAAGACGATTCTGAGCATCAGAGGGCTCGCTACAGGTACGGAGCTTAGGGCAAATACACAGTTAGAGCATTTATAGACTTCTAAAGGTAAGCTCTTTGATGTACGATCTGGCGGGCCTCTGGGATCACATATGCGCTCTCGTTTGCATACTAGTTATATCACACAAAAGTTTTGGGCTAATTAGGCTCGGCAGGAATAACATGGAACAATCGACGGAGGCGCGCAATCAAAGGTGAGCATGGCCATGCCCAATCAGATTTCAAACGCTTCGGGACCCAGTCTCGCGTACGCGAGGCTCGAACAATGTTGACCATTGCCACAAATAATCAAAGTGGCGACAATCCAAGGTAGACCGTAGTGTTCCTAATGGGAAAATACTGCCTCAGTCCAAAAATAAAAGTTATGCACTCCCAATATCTGAACAACCAAACGGCAATGCCGAGGACGTCCTGCGTGGAATCCTGGTTTTAGGTGCCCCAGGAGAGCGTTGCGGTGCCGTGAGGCTCGGTGAAAAAAATATGAAAAGCAGCGGGCGCACCCTCAGTCCTTATAGTTCCAGTGTCCACAGCCTGACAGACACATTTGTTTTCTGCGTCCGACTTCGAAACTAGCACTACTTTCGAAGCACCCACTCCGTGAAAACATTCCGTTTTTTTTCGGTCATTGCTAGCCAGGTCAGAGACTAATCTCCCGGTTCTGCATCCAGTCCCGGTATCTTTTCGTTGACAGAAAAATCTCACCAACGTTTTCCACGCGAGAAGACTCGAGATCCACCCTGGTGAATAAACACATCACACCATACCAACATGCCTGAGTCCAGTTTCTTAGCCAGAAACAAGACCGCCATTGTCGCTGCGGCCTTGGCCAGTGCCTCTGCCGTGGGAGCGTACTACTACTACGCCCAGTCGCAGGCCACGACCGCTGCTTCTGAGCCTGCGTCCAAAAAGAAGAAGTCCAAGAAGAAGAAGTCGACCAAGGGCGCCGGTGACTCCAATGGCACGAAGGCCAACGGAGAGACTTCGAAAAAAGACACCACCTCTGCCGCTGAAGCCAAGGCGCCATACCCTGTCAACAGCCAGGGCTTCCCCGAAATCACCGAAGAGCTCATTGCCAAGCTCTCCGACCTGGAAAAGGAGGAATGGGCCCTCTCTTTGAAGAAAGCCGGAAACGACAGGTACAAGGCGGAGAACTTTGAAGACGCCATCACCTTCTACTCCGCCGCGTTGCAGGTGAAACAGGACCCAGTGTTCTACTCAAACAGATCCGCCTGCTACGCCGCCTTGGACAAGCACGAACAGGTCATCGAAGATGCCACCGCGGCCATCAACATCAAGCGTGACTACGTCAAGTGCATCTTGCGCCGTGCCAACTCATACGAAGCCTTGGAGAAATACCCCGAGTCCATGCTTGACTTGACTGCCTTGACCATTTTCGGTGGCTTCAACTCCAAGTCCGTCGAGCAGTCCTTGGAGAAAGTTTTGCAGAAACATTCCTTGAAGATCGTCGAGGCCAACTTGAAGAACAGAGTGCCTGAGTTGCCCTCCGCCTCGACCATTGGGTCTTTCTTCGGTACTTACGTTCCTGAAACTGCCCCTGAAGGGATCTCGGAGGAGTCCACTGGCGGTGACAAGTTCTTGTTCGAGGCGTTGGCCAACATCGACGCCAACACTGTCGAGGGATATGAAAACGCCGACTCCTTGTTGAACCAGGCTGTCAAGGCATACAACATCGACTCCTTGGACAAGACTTCCTCCGAAGCGGCCACTGCATCCATCGCCTTGGAGTACCTCGCTGCCTTCAAGTTCATGAAGAACGAGCCCACCGAGGCCTCGGCCCTCATTGACCAGGCCGTTGCCCTCAAGCCAAGACCAAGAACATACATCATGAGAGCTTTGATCAACGCCGACAAATCCTCGTTCACTGAAGCTCTTGCTGACTTCGAACTCGCACAAAAGCCTGACCCTGAGAACGGCGACGTATATTACCATTTGGGCCAGTTGTACTACCTTACCTCTGATTTGGACAAGGCTGAGGAGAACTTCAAGAAGGCCAAACAATACAACCCTGAGAACCTTTATGCTTATATCCAATTGGCATGCATCATTTACAAGCAAGGTAAGTTCGAAGAGTCTGAGAAGTCTTTCAACGAGGCCAGATTGAAATTCCCAACCTCGCCTGAGATCTTGAACTACTACGGTGAAATCTTGGCTGACCACGGCGACATTCAGGGAGCTATCAAGCAATACGAAATTGCTGCCAGATTGCAGGAGGCTTTGCCAAACTACAGTGTTGGCGCTGTGCCTTTGATTAACAAGGCTTCCTTAATCTCCAGAGAGGGCCCTGAACAATTGCCTATCGCTGAAGAGTTGCTCACAAAGGCGTGTGAATTGGACCCTAAGTCTGAAATCGCCAGGATTTCCCTCGCCCAGGTGAAGTTGCAAACCGACAAGCCCGAAGAGGCTGTTGCTTTGTTCGAGGAAGGTTCTGACTTGGCTAGAACTTTTGAGGAGAAGGTGCAAGCTACTTCTTTCGCTGAAGCCACCAAGATGCAGTTGAAGATTAAGGCTGACCCAGTGTTGAGCGCCAAGGTCCGTGAGTATTTGGCTGCTAGCATGTAAAATACTCTGCCAAAATCGGAGATGGCACGCTTCGCATCGTGGAAGGTGAGCTATCAAAGTCAGGCAACATTTCAAGGTGAAAGGAACTCGTATCAAAGTGTGAATTCACAGACTCTGATCCATCTTGAATATAGCAGACCTGCGGACCAGGAACAAAACGGCGATCATGCCAAAATTCACACAATATCTATGCCTTCCCCGCAAAAGATCATAAGGTCTTTTTGTACATACTTTTAACTTATCCGTTGAACAAAAATAACACGTCTATGAACTGGATTTCAGATTCCTCATTTTGGTGTGCACGTAACATTTTCTCACTGTGTTCTTGCCAATTTTTGCCTCGCCTAAAACTGTTTGCACCCAAATCATGAATCCAGAGAACATAATCCGAGCTTTGGTGTCTGTGCCCAAAAAAGGCTATTATGATGCTGAGGATTTTCTTGATCTTTCATATGTCACCCCAAGGATTATTGTGGCGGCTGGGCCGTCAGACAACTTCGTGTCGAATATATTTCGCTCACCTGTAGACAGAGTGGTGTCCCACCTCAATCGATACCGGTCAGGCGACCAGGCCCATTGGCATATTTGGAACTTACGGGGAGAAGGTTCCGGGTACTCTGTCAACGACATACCTGCAGAATATTGGTCCTATTATCCCTTTCCAGATCAACAGCCTCCGAGTGTAACATTTTTAATTTCAATTACCCGTGAGATTAGCGACTTCTTCCAATTATCGCCTAGAAATGTTGCCTTGATACATTGCCGTGAGGGAAAGGGGAGGTCAGGGACAGTTTGCTGTGCGCTTTTGATGTACGAGGCCAAGTTGAAAGGAATATACATGTCCGTAGACGAGGCGATTGCTATGTTCACCAGAAGACGCATGAGAAAGTATTTTGGCCCTGGTGTACTGATATACAGTCAGGTCCGATATCTCTCTTACTGGAAGACTTATCTCCTGCTCTCCGACAATATGATCAAGAACTATCAAGAATTCGACTCCCATGGTAGCGTTCCATTCGATATTAGTCGGTCTGTAATCACCAAAATCACTGTTATCAGACCTACGCTGCTTCTTGTTCTTAGCAAGTTTAAGATCCTCACATATACCGAAAAGGGAAACGGATTGGAAGAGGAGCTCTTGCGTACGCAAAGTTTGGGGCTACCTCATATTAGCGCAAACACATCTTTCTTGGACGTACCAATGAATATTCCAATCACTGCCCATATGAAGGACATCAAGATCTCTTTTGAAAGACAGTTTTGTATTGCATACGCGTGGTTTAACTTATTTTTCGAGACGTTGGGTGATTCGAAGAGACCTCTTCCTCATCAAGGTGCTTCATACATCACTGCAAAGCGTCTAGTCTTGCCGTGGGAACTGTTTGATGGTACTCGCGGCTTTAAAGTTAATTCAAACTTCAAGCTTTTCGACAGGATCGAGATCCTGTGGGTCTATCACTTCCCCAAATCATGAGATTACTCTACGGTTCGCCCTGTTCGCAAAAAAAAAGGCCTTGAGTTAAGGATCTTCTTCTTTTTGATGACTTATATTTATTGATGCAATATTTAGCTAGTGGCTTAGCCGCCTTTGGTAGAGTTGTCGTCGGCCAACCATATCTCTCTTAAAGCTGTCTTTGCTTTTTCGAGATATTTGGAAGACTGTGTCCGTTTGGAATTGCTGATTCTACTGAGCGCGTAGGGCTTGGAAACCGCCACCTCCTTGAACAATAAAATCGAATCATTTCCTTGCCACTGGACGTTCTCTTTGCCTAATTTCACCAAAAGTTTCGCGTAAACTTTTGAAGCTGGAGACTCGCTCTTCTTGATGCCCGTCGGCACAGGACTTGGCTGGGGTGAATGTTTGGGCATAGTCTGGTTCGCTTTGGATAGCATCTGGTTTAAAGCTTCTTCGAGCTTGGCCACATTAAGTTTAGGAACATGCGCTGGTTGGTCAAGTGAACGTTGGTGTTTTTTTGGGAACGGTGGAAGCACTGTGATAGATTTTATGAAGGAAGTGTTCATGATCTTGTACAGGTCATTCACGGGCTGCAAAGATGGTGTGGACTTACCCGCCTGTGTAGGTGTAAGTTTGAGTGCTAAGACTCTTTGTTTTAGTGAAAATGCATGAATAGTGCCCGAGATCGACTCATCTAGAAGGTTTGTAATCCTTACCTTCAAATTGACCACTTGATCCAACGAATTCATTGCAATGTAAAACGCGAACTTGATGGAAGAAAGGGTATGCAATGAATAATAACAGTTCAAATAATTGATGCTATGGTCAGAGGTATCAAAGAAATCTGCTAGAGTTTGTGGAGGGGATGTCAATAGATCAAACGTAAGCGAAGGTTATATATACCTCCATTGAAGTTGGCGCGCTTCTTATACCATATGCAGAAACCGCGCAGCGCGGCTCGTTTGATAAACTTCAGAGATGACACAATCTGTTCAGCTCGAAATATCTATTTCAATATGAAGTGGGAAGCCTCAGATGAAAGGCTGATAATTGATGGTTGCTCAAATGGAAAATGGTTTTGCCTTTCTTTTGCTTCATCTCACAACATTGTAAAATGCGTATCATATTTTGAAGGGCGGTAGTTAAATGCTTGTCCTCTTATTTTCAGCCTAAAACCTTCGATGCTCACAATTTTACAATTCATTGGACAATAAACCCTTAAAAAAATTCAATGATTAAACTCAAACGTGACAGCCTGTGGAACATTCTGTAGAGTTTGAAGTCACATACTTACTGACCATCTTTCCACTCTTTCAATGACATGGTAAACTGCAGTGTTGAACAGTTGCGTTTATGATATAGAGGCCAGCTCAATTAACATTTTGAATGCACGCGGCAGTTGCGATCACGTGCGCAATCATTTTTTGTTCAATTCACAATACTACCAGGCAAACTGAGCGTCTACTGTACTCGAGAACTCACAAGTATCTCTTTGCGGCCAAAATGGGCATTTTCATTCCGAAGGATAAACTTCAAAACTTGAAGCTTTACAAATACTCATCCGAGGATCATTCTCTTGTGTCACGCTATGTCTTGAAAAGATGGTGGAATTCGTTTGTTAAAGTCTTCCCAATGAGCATGGCTCCCAATGTCATAACACTTCTCGGGTTTTTTTTTGTGCTTGCAAATCTATTGTGTGTCTTCTACTACGACCCATACTTGAACACGGACTCTCCACGCTGGTGTTACTTTTTTTATGCGTTTGGTCTCTTCATGTATCAGACATTCGACGGCTGTGACGGATGCCATGCTAGAAGAACGGGCCAAAGCGGACCATTGGGTGAGCTCTTTGATCATTCCATAGATGCTATAAACACCTCGCTTAGCTGCTTCATTTTTGCGTCCGTGTTCCAATTGGGCTATGGGTACTTATTATTCATTGCACAGTTGGCGGCTGTATGCAACTTCTACACCTCTACGTGGGAAGAATACCACACGCACACGCTCTACTTGTCGCTGTTCAGTGGCCCAGTGGAAGGGATTTTGATTCTCTGCACTTTATTTATCTTGACGGGAATTCTTGGCCCTGGAATCTGGAAGTACGATCTCTTTACATTGAACTTGACCTCCTTGGGGCTTGACTTGGGCATATACAACATAAACACAACCATGATCTCGTCTGTGTTTGGTTTGGTTCAAGTGTACTTTAATATCTCGTCCACCATGAAAAATGTGGCAAATTACTACAAGTCCAACACCAATGTTGCTCGTACAGAAGTGAAGAGGAGCATTTCCAACGCTTACAAAGGCTTGATCCCCTTCTTTGTTTATTACGCATCGATTTTTGTTCTTTTATGTGCATTCCCCGAAATCGTCACTACTTTTGGATTTCCTCTTGTGATCTCCATCGGGTCCAGTATAGCATTCTGTGTTGGGCGCATTATCGTGGCACACTTGACAATTCAGAATTTCCCCCATAGACAAGTGCCCATGGCGATACCACTTATCCAGTTGGTGATCGCCAAGTATTTAATTTCTGTCAATGGCTACGACAGATACCACACCCTTTCTGCAGTCATTTGGACCGGTGCAGGTGTTACCTTAGGTATCCATGGCATGTTCGTTGCTGAAGTCATCATGGAAATCACGTCGTACTTGGATATATACGCCTTGACCATCAAGCACAAAAAGGTTTGAGCAGCACCCCACGAAGCCAAACAAGGCTCTCTTCACATGCGTACACAATCAATGGTGGACGACCTCTACAAGGTTTGGTTCATAGCCTCGATATCCAAATAGAATCATCATCTTTCAACAAGTGGGACTTCCCTCTATTCATATATGTACAAGTCATGAAATACGTGAGATCTCGTTGCCTGGAAATGCCCAGCAACTGATAATCATTACATGATACAAATCATCCTTGAGCGCAATGTCTCTATATCCTTTAGGCAGAGGCCTTCTCACCGTTGAATGCACTCTCAGACCCTGGGGCCAACACTTCCTGGGCGGATTGCTGCAACGACATCTCCTTCTCCATTTCTTGTAATTGAGTCTCAGCTAAGATGGCCAAAGACAACGGCACACCTAACAACAAAATCGACGAAGTTACACCCCACAACAAAGAGCCACCTTTGCTGAATGCACATGTGGCAACGCTTTTGACGCTCTCAACGGCGCTGGCGATCTGTGTTCTCTGGGTGGGTGGTACGACATCTTTCAAAGCGACGATCCTATCATAGAGGGTCTCATTCTCGAGGTCAAAGTCGTCCTCGTAGTCAGAGTCAGATTCGGAATCTGAGTCGCTGTAGTTGTTGGCGCCAGGAGCTGGAGCCGTTTTCTCGAAGTTTGTGGCGGTCTCGTCGTCGACTTGAGTCAATTTAACCATTTTTGTTAGTTGCTATATGGAGTGAGAACCGACGCAGCCTGTGTCGCTCTACACCTGTAGCAAAGACTCGAAAATTTTATTGGTGCTTTGCACGACCACGAGTTTGTCCAGAGTGCGCCAATACCGGCCCAGGCTGCAAGCACAGGCGATTCGAATATCGATGATTCCGGTGAAAAGAGATTTCGCATTACACTTATATAAATTAATTCTGACTTTTCTGATAGTGGAATTGTAGAATCAATGGTATGTTTTCGGTCGAGCCGTGTTCTCAATTTGTCGCACATCCATCCGCGACGTCGTTGCCAGCCCATATGGATTCTGCTTTCGCTTCAATGTATTGCAGCCAGATAGCGTTCCCTCTCGGTATTTTCGTGCTTTTGCAGACTGTGACTAGGGCATCACAAATTATATTCCCCGACATCGTCATGCTTTGAGTCGTATCCCAAAGAGCGCATTTCGTGAGGATAGTATTTTACATTGTAGAACTGCAAAAATGACCTCAAGGAAATTTCTTGATCGAGCGAGTCTTTCAATTCGTTTTCCAAATCTTTACCACTAAGCCAGTTATCCTTCAACGAGAGCTTCATGTGCAAGTAAATAAGGGAAATCACATCCATATTGAGCGTCCTCCACTTACGCCCTTGGTATGGTGTAATTTTTTTGAAAATCTTGAGTATTGGTTTGCGAAGATCTTCATTGACATAGTTGAGAAGGATTATTTTGAGCCATTCAGTAGGTTTGGCCTCGTTAAAGGCGAGAACTCTTTGCAGAATATTCTTGATGAGAACCTTCTGTGTAACATTTAACAAGTTTGCCAAGATGAAACAAAAATCACGATTGAAGTCTGTGATGTCCACGATGCTCTTGTTTGTGCTGTCAAGCTTGTGAGGTAGCTTCCCAATTGGTGTTTTGTTGACCAAAATATATTTTCGATCGTCGAGGGCACGCTCTCCCAGGCATTCCTTGAAAAAACTAAGTTGTGGCAAATTGATTGCCGGATTAAGGAGTCTGTTTTGGGAGGATAAAATGTCATAAACTGGCATACCCTTGTTTTCTGTCGCAAAGTTCTGTAATGCAGAATTGTTAAAGCTGTCAGCCAAGAAATCAACAAAAACATCTAAAAATCGGGCATCGAAAAGCAAAGAGCTGAAATAGTAGGCCTTTAGTGGATGGCTTAATTTGAACCAGCGTAGGGTCAAAATTAAAATCGACGACACAGCCTTCAATGTAGTCTCTTTCGCTCGAAGTACATCTAATTGATGATATATCATACCAAATATTTTTTTGTTGGTACTATCCTCACCACCAAATCGCTCTGTGAAAGATGTTTCAGGATCTAACTCTTTTTCGAGGTCTCTTAAACTGACCTCAACCTTGCTTGTCTTTACCACATTGACCAAGACATCAACGAACCCACGCAAATGCCTCAATATTCGCTTATAGTAAATTTCTGTTCGGTTCAAAGAACGCAAAACAGATTCATATGCATCCACCGATTTCCCGGAATTTGCAGGCGGGAAATCGTTGTCAATTACCTTGGAATTACCGATATTACCACCTCTCTCTTCGAGTAAGTAAATATCGCGTTCACGGGATAAACGTTTCGTCAGGTAGCTTTCATAAACGCCTTCTTCAAACAATCTAGAAGCTTCGCTTATTGCCGTTGGAACTTTAAGACTATCCTCGTAAGGATAAACAAAAGGTAGTCCTTGATTCACATGATATAATTTCCTTACTTTCTCACCCCCCGACATGAACTCCGAAGGGGTTGTAGGGGGCGAGGGAACAGGAGTAGCTATGTGAATCGTGTTTCCTGGAAGTGCGCCGTATATTGAATGCAGCTTATTGGTTCTTGGAATATCTATCAGATTTAACAGTGAGTTAGAATACTGCTTGTATGCCATGAAAATCTCCTTTTCTTGTGCGAGAGAGAGCAGATCCAGAAGCAAAGTTGTAAGTTCACTCAAGTTATGATCGTTGGAGTCCACACCGGGCGACAAGTTGTCATGAGAGTCTTTTTTCATGGGATATTTATCCTGAAAATCTTCCTCAAAAGTGAAATATTCGACTGGGGTGCATGTCAAGTTTTTGTTCTCTTTGTTCTTTCGATCTCTGTTTTTCACATCGAACTTCTTTACAAGGTACTCATCGGTCAGTGATATGAGTTGTGAGCCTCCCAATTCCATAAGCAAGAGTTTCCATTGTAGCAAAAGACAGTTACGTATGCGGATCTGGGGATTTGGATAGATCTTCCACGTTTCACAAAGTTGAACAATCTTTGTAAGCAAGTCAACTTCATTCAAAATGCCTAGTTCCCGGTCAAAGGTCTCCCCTGACTTGAGAGCAACGTTGACGAGAAAGTAAAAGATAGTCATCAACTTCAAGTAGTTCGAAGAGAACCTCCTGGAGAAAGATTTGGCCGGTATTTCTCGGCCTATGGCTAGAATCTCACTTAAGGTCCGACCTAGTAGTTCTGCGATGATGGGAAAAGTTTTCAGACGCAAGATCAAAAGGCAATTAGAGGCTATCATCTCGAGCTGGGTCCGCTCCTTTGTAACATCGCCGTATTCTCCAAGTGCAGAATAGGTTAACAGATCAAGCCACGGAGACTGTTGCCATAGGTCTATAGATGCAACGCTTAGCGGTATGTCTAGATCAGGAACCAAAGGCTGAGCCTTTTTCAACGCGGTCAAGCCAATAACGCCGAAGTCAGAAGTCACAAACCACTGATCCAATTCCTGCGCGAGTTCGCCCAGGTCGGAGTATTCATAAAGCAAGTTGGGTTTGGTGTACAAGAATTGGTAAGATGTCGTGTTTGAGCGTTTGCTTGGGTGCGGGTTGCTTGGATCAGATGATGCCCAGTCGCCACCTTGGTAAATCTGGTTGGCTCTCTCATTCAACTTCTGTTGAAAGGACTCGTCTGAGAACTGGTTTGTGCCTGCATTGATGGATGGGTGGTCAATGAATTCATCCTCCAAACGGTCGATCAGAACGTTCTGGTCCTCCATACAGTCCATTGCCGGTGTCTCATTTTCCATGGTGCTATTTCCATGGATTTGAGGCTTTTCGAGGGACAAGTGTATGTACTAACGCGACTAGACCATGTATTGGGATCACGGCCCCATGCAAGCCAACTAGACAGGAAGGCAGGGGCGCTGCGAACCGAGCACACGGACCCGCACCTAGGGCCACCACTCCTGGGTTCACAACGCCGATGTTGCAACAGAGAAGTCATGTTCTTGGGGATTGCGGGTTCTTGATCCGGTTGCAATGAGATGCGGCTGGAATGGTTACTACTACGATGATCCCTAATGTTTTAGAAAGCTACTGCTCCATAAGGCACTGCCATTCAAGTATCTTAGTGCTTAATATATACAGTAAAGAAGATGGTGAGCAACAGTGGCAGCAAATAATATTTCCGCTTCCGGAAAAGCACCACTGCCGCATGGATTTTCAAGCCATCGTCGTATGCCAGTTCACAGCAATGCAAAGATTGCTTAACCAACTGTATGGGCTGTGGTACAGGGAAGGCCTGGGGGCTCTCAGATGCTGTATGACGTGATCTGTCGCGCAACTTCGAACCCACGCTGGACATCATCGTGAATAAGCTTCCCGTGCCCCGCGCTCAAAGCCAATTACGAATATTTGCACATTTGAGAATGCCTCCAAGCTTGCCAGTGATGCTTCTCGTTATGCTCCAGATTTTTTCACCCACGGGCCGTTGCACCCCCAGGCCCCAGGAAGAATAGAGTACGGGACTCCGGTTTTGGTGTGCGCAGGACCAGGCGTATTTTGAAATGGAGCAAACAAATGCTCGCCCAGCGCAAAAGCTACGTCACCATTTGTATGTGACTCGTCGTATACCAGCCCCCGCGCTGCGTGGGTAGTGCCGTTTGGGCGCTGCGGCGCCAGAGCATATATATTGCAAAATAGGGCGACCACTTGCGTGCTGCCAGGAGCGAAGGAATGACCAATGCATTGCCTGACTGTCCGGTGAAGACTACATTGCACTCACGATACGGGCGGTGTACTCAGAGCATTTTACTAATAAACAATCAAGACATAGCGGGAGCCATACGACAAACCAGCAAAGTTTTATTGGCGCCAGAAATTGGATGTTTAGCGTCTATCCATGGTGCAGGCTTGCGCGGGAACACGCGAGAATTCGCAAGCTCGATTGCTGTTCTCTTGCCACACCCCCCAAATGCCTCGAACATACCGTGCGGTTGATCCATTGCACATGCAGGCCTGCACACAACGGTACGCAGCGTGCATGGTATGTTCTAGCACCACCACAAGCCTGGGGTTCCCCATATATATACCAAGCCAGATCCCCAAGAAGCTCGGGTGACCTATTATTCCCCACCCCATAAATATCACATTTTTTATCAATTCTTTTCTCAAAAGGAATTGAACTTTACACAGAGAGAAACACACCACTCCTTACCCCTCACATCTTATCAAAAGAAGCTTGCTTCGTTTTTGATAACCCCTATTAAACTAAAAGGTCCCTTTGCTGCTCTTACCTCGCAATGTCCACTGAGAAAAAAGAATCGCCTCAATTCCAATCATACCTCAATAACGATGGTATTGACGACTTGACGCCCGCAACAAGAAAACACAGAGTGTCTTCGTTATCGTTGTCCGACTTGAATCAATGGCAGAACGGTTTGACCAAATTGTCGTCTTCCACGTCATTGAGCAAACAAGGTTCTCATGCGAACTTAAAAAAGGTTGACTCGTTGGCCAAATTGTCGAGAAACTCGTCCATCATCAAGAGGAAAAAGAAGTCTGTCATTGACCATCCCCGTGTCGCATCATATGCGTTCTGTTTTGACATTGACGGTGTGATTTTGAGAGGCCCCAACACCATTCCCCAGGCCGTCGATGCCATCAAGATGTTGAATGGAGAGAACAAATACAACATCAAGGTGCCATCAATTTACGTTACCAATGGTGGTGGAAAGCCCGAAAAAGTCAGGGCCGAGGACTTGTCTAAGAGATTGCAGACAGAAATCAAGATTGAGCAGATCATCCAGGGGCACACGCCAATGAGAGACTTGGTCCCTGTGTACGAAAACGTATTGGTTGTTGGTGGAGTGGGGAATGTCTGCAGACACGTGGCCGAGTCCTACGGATTCAAAAACGTGTTTACCCCATTGGATATCTTGAAGTGGAACCCTGCCGTGTCTCCGTATCACGATTTGACCGAAGAAGAGACGCAGTGCTGCAGACACGATGTGGATTTTTCCAAGACCACCATCGACGCCATTTTGGTGTTTGCCGACTCGAGAAATTGGGCTGCTGACCAGCAGATCATCTTGGAGTTGCTTTTATCGAAGAATGGTGTCATGGGCACAGAATCCAAAACATACGACGAGGGCCCAGAGATTTATTTCGCCCACTCGGACTTTATTTGGGCCACTAATTACAAGTTGAACAGATACGGCATGGGTGCCTTGCAGGTGTCTATTGCAGCGTTGTACAAGGAGCACACAGGTCACGAATTGAAGGTTCACAGATTTGGTAAACCACAAGCTGGTACTTTTAAGTTTGCCAACAAGATCTTGAGCAAGTGGAGAAAAGGAATGTTGGACGAGCACTTGAAGAAATTGAGCGTGAATGACCCCAACGCCGGCGACGCCGATATTTTGATTGGTGAGGATGGCGAAGAGTTCATCAACCAGGCGAAATTGGAGGCTGGAAATTATGAGGACGAGTACGAAGAAAACGACGGTAAGATCATCGAGAAGTTGGGTGAGTTGTCCGTGCAAGACAAGATCACATTGCAGATGCCACCCGCGTCTACCGTTTACTTTGTGGGTGACACGCCTGAGTCGGACATTAGATTTGCCAACTCGCACGACGACTCTTGGTTCTCAATCCTTGTCAAGACGGGTGTGTATCAAGAGGGCACAGTGCCAAAGTACAAGCCAAAGCATCTTTGTGACAACGTGTTGGAGGCAGTCAAGTTTGCCATTGAGAGAGAGCACGCCATGGAGTTGGCCGAGTGGAACGAGACAGCCACGGAGGAGGAGGGCTCTGCAAGCAGAGTGTCTTCGAAGATCAATTTCAATGACTTTGTTATGACCCCCAGCGAGAAGAAAGACCAGGAAGAGAAGGACAAGATCAAGAACATCAAGAATGTTGATGAGCACGAGTCTGTGGAGGTGCCCGATTTGCTTAGCGCCCAGCTCAACAAGTTCAAGGATGCTGGTGCCTAGATGATTGCAGCGCACATTTCATAAACCTGAATATAAAGTATAGACATCATATTTTCAAATTGCTGTATGCAACCATTCTGATGCTATCTGAGCTGCAGGGACATGAAGTAGATACCGCTATTAGACTGCGAGAATGATCGAGGGATAGCAAATACGTAGTGAGATGTCAGAGAACGGGAAAGAAGAGGAAGTTCTATGAGTCAGGAAATATTCCATGGATCTGATCCCCAGAAACGTAAACAACGCGAAAGTCCTAATGGTGGTCTATGAGTCGCGGTTCACCTACAGTTCGCAGACAACCCCAAACAACAATGAACGAGGAGAAAGGAATGTTTTCAGTCGAACTAGCAGAAGACACGTACAGGGCGAAGGTGGCCACATCTGCCCTCAAGCCCTCAGACCCGAGCTTGATCAAAGGCGATATTGCCTCGTTGAAGAGGTTCTGCTCCAAGCTCAAGTTCCAGTATTTGGAACAGGACACACGTGACAAGTTTGTAGCGGTTTTGTTTTCAGAACATGCCGAGAGCGTGAGCCAGAAAAACGTGGATGCGGTCGCCGGGGAAAATACAAGTGCCAAGGCGGAATTGAAGCAGCTCAAAAAAGAGCTTGCGGAACGAGTTGCGTTGAGCGAGTCTGTCGCAGAAGACGTGATATCCATCAACCAGAGATTGCAGACACGCAGAAAAGAGGCGGAATCGGCAAGCGCAGAGTTGGCTGCGTTGGAAAAGGAGTTCCATGCTCTAGTCAGCCTCCCGGAAAACGAGAGCTACAAGATGTTGTTTGATTTAAATAAGATGATCGATTCTCAAGATGTGCGTCCAGATGAGGCGATCCGCATCGCCGAGACCGATTTGAAGCAAGATCAAGTAATGTTCCATGACCTCCAACAACAGGAACAGGCACTTTTGGAAAAGGCCGCGCAGATGAACAGGCACACGGAAGAACTCCAGAATACACTTCTGCGGATGAAGACCGAATTGGAGCACTCCTCCAGAACCCCGAATGGGCACCCTGAACCCGAGCAGGTCCGCGCCCAGTGGCTGCGCGAGCTCAACTCGGTGCTTCATAAATTCACAGTGGCACCAGTCGAAATACGGCAGATTGGGGCAAACTATGTCCTTTTATGTGGGCGAGACGAGATTGTGTTCAGCAGCGACTTGAACATCGTGCTGGTGCTGAACCACGTGCTACGGAGTCTTGATGTCAACCAGGTGAACCATGTTTCTGGCGAACGAAAAGTGGAATATCTTCTGAGGGTGATCATGAAGGCATTTGCTGGCTGAGGTTATCGAGCGCGAGTACGGAGCATGCCGTGCCTCCTGTTTGCAAGTGATTGATGCCGCATACGCTTCATGGAACATTTGATGTCACTGCAAAGAACATGAAGATATCATAGAATCTCCAAGCTACTATGGGGACTCCAAGCTTCGGCAAAAATTCAAATTACGACAGAGACCCCAAGCTTCGACGGAAATCCCAAATTACGATAGAGACCCCAAGCTTCCACTGAGATCTCATGCCATCACGAGGAATGTCCCACTAACCATGGAGAATACCGGAATGACACACTTTATTATGCACCGTGCGTCGGGCGAGTGTCACGTGACACGACTGGCTCATTCAGAGTGATCTTCGAGAGACCAACCAGTCAAGGAAAAAGAAGTCGAAAGCAGCCGCTCGCATGCACTCGTTTCTTCTCAAATCTTTCCAGCTCGCCCGTTGAGGTTTATTGCACATCAACCTTCCAGCATCATATCATAGATTCGCCGGGGCCGCGGCCCTGGGGCGTGAACCTGTACGCAGACAGGCCCATGGTGGGGAAGCGTTCTGAGCCATTCAGCAGGTCACCTCTCCTCACACTATAATGGCAGCATCAACTACAACCGTCACAGAACCGCAAAAGACAGCAACGTCACAATTATCCAGCGTCCCTCTGCATAGTGCACGAGGCCAAACAGAAGTGGTCAATGACCTCATCAAGATCATCGAGCTGGAGTTCAACAAAGGTAATCGTACGGTCACCGAGGAAAAATACGCTGCTTTCTTGAAGCTTCGGGACCTCCAGAAACCACAGCAGAGACAAGAAAAGCCCGGTCCGCCCACTTTGCCAACCCCACTTTATCCCACCATATTCCAGAAATTTCAGCCTCCGCAGAAAAGTCTCCAGAAAAAGGAAAACAGAGTCCCTCTCCGCCAAAAGAACCAGTCCTGGAGTTTCAAGTACATCGAAACCACACTTATTGCCGTGCTAGAAGCAATTGCAAGTATCCTTGACAACCTCCATCTCCTCTCGAAAATGCCGATGTTCCCCAAGAGCCTCGTTCATGTATTGAACCACACAAACCGGATCTGGGTGCTCATCCTAGTGTTTTTGATCCGAAAAACCATCTCGCAACTTCTCAATGTGCGTAGGAAAGAACGCAAAGTTGCCAGTGAGTTGGCAATCTTGAAAAGCAATGCCAACTCGAAATTGTTGGAGCAAGGCTCAAGAAATGAGGAGAGTAACATTTTTCGCAGGTACGAAAAGGTGCTCAAGGACTTGAAGTTTGACAAGACAATGTTGAAGATCGAGCTTTTGGGAAACATCCTTGACTTGGCCTTCAATGTGATTGAGTTGTATGCCTTGCCTGTGCCAGCGTGGTTCATGAGCATCTTGAATATGGCCAGCATAGCCATGACTGTCTACAGAATGAACAAGGACGATGAATACATTGACGACGACGTCAGTGAGGATTTGATTTAGTCCGTTTTCTGGATAGCTGCATAAACTAATAGTCATTGCAATTCACGTCTCGGGTCTAGAATAGCATAGCATTTTATTTCGTAATATTAACACCCATGTGCTCACAAGAATGCGCGTGGAGATGTGCGCGTAGTCTGAACGGTCCCATATATACATCTGTTGTCTCACAGATTATAGTAGCAGTAAACCCCAAATTGACCTGTTTCTTTGCAAATTTCCGAAATGTCTTTTACCGTCGAGTTGGCTAACAAGGAGAGCGAGCTCGCGCATGTGGAAGAAGCGATTGCTGACTTGGTAAGTGGAATATGTGTGCTGGACTTGGCCAACGATCCAGCCTTGGTACTTCCTGATGCCAAGACACCTTCAAAAAACGAAAAAGATATGCATCCTTCAACCATTTACGATTTGAATGCAAAACTCAAGGACATTGAGCTAGCCAGTGGTCAGCTCAACGAATTATGGGTTGTCAAGAACTTATTAAGGGAGATCGAAGTGGCCCTAGATTCTGTTTCCGGCGACGACACCTCTTGCGATCGAGAAGATCTCCTCAGCATCATTGCAAATTTGGAAAAACTCCATGGAAAGGTGTCGAAATTGTCGCAATCGAATTTGACCATCGCTGCCTCAATGAAGGTAGAATACGAGAGATATTTACATGATTTTAGCGCAACCTTGGTTCATATCTTTCACAGGTTCATACCCGAAAGCCCAGGTCCCATTTTTACTGTGCATCGCAAAATAGGCGACTCAAATACATCTTTGGGATTCGAGGAATTTGTCGATGCAGCCAGTAAGTTTGACACCTTGAATCCTCCCGGAGAGGTACCGGAGATATTGAACTCGCTCAAATCAGATTGGGCCAGACTCATTTTGGAGCCATTGATTTCAGAACATTGCACTCTTCAACTTTCGCATTCGGAAAGCGAAACGCAGACTTTGGAAATGTCCTTGATTGATTCCTTATCTCAGTTTTCCATGGACTCGTTTCTTCATTCTCTCCAGTGCTTTGTCCGTTTCATCAACACGACCAACCTCCAGTCGTTCAAGAACTCTTTTTCCACAAAGATATCCAACAGCTTGGCAGACGTTATCTCAAGAAACATCCGCTCCTTCACCGAACATGGTGAAAGACTCACACCGGAACTCATGCTGACACTCGAGCTCTTATCAACCTCTGGATGGAATGTTCCTCTCAGAAACATATTCATGGCTCATAGTGACATTCATGAGACATTAAAAGATCTCCACCTCAACTGGATTACTGACAAATACATTGACGAATTGAGATCCGTCTTCACGGACCTGCACTTTGACGAAGACTTACAAAATCAGAGAATCGTCACACAACAGATTGAGATCCAGACCCCAATATCAGTCCCACATGAACCAATTCCACGAAAAAACTCTGAACCTTTGAATGCTTTGTCTACGGACAACGTATCCGAGGAATTAGAGTGGGATGACAATTGGGGCTCAGACGACGAGGAAGAGCTTGAGAAGGCGACGGGTGCCTCGGTGAAAAGTGATGCGTGGGATGAAAACTGGGATGACGGCTGGAGCGATGATGGTGCCGAACAATCTGAGACAGCTTCAAGCTTGCCTCAATCAGCCCCTGAACCTAGAACACAGCCAAAGACTTCTTCACAAGAGACAAATATTACACCGAATCCCCAGAGTCACATTGAAACGCACACGTTTGTTGTGAGTGCTATACCCGAGAAGCTCTCCCGATTGCTTGCGAGCTTTGAAGAGGAAACCGGAGGTGCTGACCCAAGAATTCTTGCTGACACAATTATTTCTCTAGCCCTCATCTCGTATCCTCCTGTATCACAACTGTTCTTGGTGTTGAATGATTTGAGAAGCGTAGAAGGCCAAACGCTGTATTTAAGAGAATGCATTGAGACGGAGTGGCGCCTTTTTCGCCAGAGCTTCTCAAACGATGTCTCTAAGGTTTTGATGAAGCCAGGCCTGATGGACTGTGAACGTGAGGATGACAATTTGGGAAGCGAAAGCAGTTTTGATAGCATTTCTCAACTTGGAACTATGCTTGAGGGATTGACTAATAGCCAGTTGCAGTACACCAACTCCCACGAGCTCAAACTGTTCGTCTTGCAAGTGCTCAACCTCGTCAACAACATTGTATTGCAGAAGATTTTGCGATGTGATGAAATCACTGAATACCGGTCTGAAGAGTTTACCCGGTATTTGGAGAACCTACAGCTAATGGAGGCCGGCGTGTTAGCCAAGTTCGGCGAGGACATTGCCGTGCTTGCAACTACAAACAAGATCATGCAAACAAAGTTTCTCATCAACAATCACTTGAAAAGCATCATGGAGTATTTCTACCAGGGCGAGTTGTACGATTTTTCCACCGAGGAATTAGTGGGCGTGATCAAAAGCGTGTTTATTCCAAGCGACTTGCGGCAGAACTGTCTCGACGAAATCATTGACGTGAGGAACAGCTGAGGGAGTCTATGAGCACAAGATCTAACTAATGGTTTTGCCGCCGTTGACTTTCTTGCCGGTTTTGGAGATGGCCCCCAAAACGGTCTCGTAGTCGAGCGAATCTTCGGTGGTCACATCCACGGTCTGCGAAGCCAAATCGACTTTCGACTCAGTGACGCCCTGCAATCTGCCCAATGCCTTCAGCACAGCATTGGAGCACCCGGCGCAAGTCATTGTGACATCAAATTGGTAATGATGAGGCATTCTGTTATGGTTAGAGGGTCAAAGATCTGCCGCATCAGGCAAAATCCGGCAGTTCGAGAAGATGCCTCGGCCCGAAACGCGGGCGCGGCACATGAGCAATTTAATTGTGATTTTACAGGTGGTAAGGCGGAAGGCTCGCGCCATGCTTTGATGAGATTGAAAGTTGCATTGGGAGAAAAAGACCAAAAATGCCAGAAAAAAAAGATCAAAGAATGGAAGAAAAATTGAAGACACAACGAACAAGAGGTAAAGAGTACACGGCGAAAGCAGCCAAGGGAGAAGGGCTGAGTGTAAATTAAGCATGACAAACGACCCACAATAGGAGCTCGCTGGGAGACAAGGAAGAGGAGTCGGGGCCGATTTGGTGGACTTGAAAGTGCAGTTGCAAGGTGAGTTTTCCAGGCAATAATACTGTATTTTTCGCCAGTGCTCCAGGTGCATTTTGCCTGGGAATGGCTTATCTAGAGCCACCAGAGGAGGTCGAGCCCTTGTCCACAGTGATCATGCGCGCGTCGTCACGTGCGCCGCTGGTCCTGTCTATCGAGCAGACGTCCTTATCGTGGTCACTCACATGCAAGCTCTTTATTACCTACTTATCGGTGTACTCAAAAGCCTACATCAAAAAGCCAGACACATCAACAAACACTTGTCTCCCGTGCCGAAAAAGCTCTGAGCTGCTCCATTGGAAAGTGAACTCTAGGACGTGCTACTAAATTTGCAGAGATGTTTGGCATCTTCAAGTATGTGCTATGCTAAAGGGAGACCCGAAGGAGAGGTCCAACATGCTGCGGTTCTGGGCCATGACAGTGGTCCCCAGCTTCAGAACGCATTGTTTTCCTGCGCGGCGTCTACTAACAGATTCTAGCTTACTTATTGGGTCCGTCTATCCAGTCATTGCCTCATTCAAGGCATACGACAGCTACTCACGCCTCGCCACAAAGACCGGTGCCACAACGTTCACGGTCAAAGGCGTGTCGATCCCGTTGGGCACCATATTGAGAAAAGCCACGGCTGCCGAGGCGCAGATCGAGGAGGACACCTTGAACTACCGCTTGCTCAGCGTGCAAATGTGGTTGATATACTGGATAGTGAACGCCACCGTGCGTGCGGCCGAAACCGTGCTACATCTCGCATGGCTCCCTCTTTACTCGATCGTCCGCTGTATGTTCTCCCTCTGGCTCGTAGCGCCCATCATGGTGAGCAGTGCCAGGCTCAAGAGCTCGCAGGTGATGTCGTTCAACGATGTCCAGCAAGAGTGGGCCGACTTTTCCAGCCAGGGCTGCGGGTTGGTGTATTTCAGATACTTAAGGCCCTTTTTCGACAAGCACGCGGGCTTGTTGAGCCAGCTCAGCGCAGAGCCGCTCTTGGCGTATATCAGTGGGCTGGTGGTGCTTCCGTTGGCGCAGCGGGCCGGGTTCTGGGCTCTTGCGCGCGGCGCGCTGCAACCGTCGGCCGGGTACGCGGAGACGATAGCTGGGTATACGGGGTTCTCCTGGCCGGGCCGGGGCAGGGCCGGGCCCGAAGCCAAGACCGCGGCCTTGGAGGATATCTCCGACTATGACGTGGTAGATCGGCCTGGCGGCACCGAGGAGCCTGCGGCGAGACAGCGTGCCGCGGGCCAGGCGGAGCCCCCGGCGGCGTCGGCGGGCCAGGCGCCGCAGCACCGGCAGCCGTGGTTCTGGTAGCGCGTGGCATCGACGTTTCCCGGCAGTGGGGTGCGGAGTCTTTATGGAACCTATATAAGCTGAATTCAAACCCAGTCCCATCCTAGGCGGTGCCGGCGGAGCCCGCGGGTCTAGAGGTCGGGCCGGAGGACATATGTACATGGGCCGCGAGCAGCGCGCGCGGGGCCTAGATGTTGAGGAGGTGGGCGACCTTGGCGCGGTCGCTCTGGGCCTGCGCGGTGTCGAGCGCCAGGGCCACGGCGGGGCGCAAGGCCTTCTGCATCTTCTTGCTGACGAAGATGTCCGGCAACTGCGGCTTGGCGTACAAGCCGTCGAAGCTGTCGTTGACCAAGTTCTTCTCGGACCCGACGGGCATCAACATCTTGGTCACGGACATCTGGTCGGCCATGGTCTGGCGCGCGCCGGTCTCCAAGCCGTCCGGCAACGCGGGCCACACGAACGGCTCCTCCATGTCTATGGTCATCTTCTTGTACTGCGGCCCGCGGTAGCGGGCCAGGTCGCTGGGGTTGCGCATGAAGCGCGCGTGCAACAACTGCACGGTCACGTTGAGCGCACGCAAGCCGTACACGTGCCACAAGTAGTCCCGCAAGTCCATCTTGTTGAAGTTGCGCGGCACGAGGAACTTGGCCTGGTACGGCGTGTGCTTGGCGTTGGGGCGCAACAAGCACACGCGGGCCTTGGGCAAGTACACCTTCTTCTCGCCCACGCGGAAGTGGGGGAGGCCCAGGGCCACCAGCTCCTTGTAGAGGTCGTAGTTTCGCCGCGCGATGGCGTCGCTCTTGTTGTGGAACTTGAGCGGCACCGGCTTGCCGGCGGCTAGGTACTTGGCGCGGATGGCCTCGGCGGGGAACACCTCGTTCTGCACGGACTGCGAGAGGAGCGGCGGCAAGACCTTGCGGAAGCCGTAGCGCGGCCGGTCAAGCACCACGTCCTGGACGTTGACCTTCGGGTACGCGCTGGCCTTGGGCTTGTGGCGAATGGATCTCAGCGCAATGACGAGCCGCAGCACGCTGGAGCGGAAGGCGTCCATGGCGGGTCGGGCGGGCGGCGCTTTTGTGGCGGCGGGGCAGAAAACGGCCGGGAGCTAAAATCGGCCGGGGGCTAAGATCAGCCAGGGGGCTAAAATCGGCCAGGGGGCTGGAAACACGCGGAAAAAAAGGGGTCCGGGTGGAAGGCGGCGGCGGGAACGGTGCTGGGGGGGCCGCGGCGCGTGGAGGGCTCGGGGGCGTGCTGGGGAAGCCGGGTGTCAGAAGCTGGTGGGGGTAGGGAGGCCAGAAGAAGACGGGCCCGCGCCAGCTGGAGTAGGCCGCGGGGCGAGAAAAATTTGTCGCGCGGTCGTGCCGCGCCCATAAAAACAACACTGCTCGCCTCCAGGCAACTCACGGCGCCCCGGCGGGCACCCGTCTTTTCCAGGTAGCCTGGCCCAGTATTCCTGCCCGACACGCTCCGCACACATCGTACCGCAGCCCATCTCGCACATGTCGCAGGACCAGCCTACAGACGACGCGTACTTGTACGAGGACGAAGAGTCCAACAGCATCACGCCCGAAGACTGCTGGACGGTGATCTCGTCCTTCTTCCAGGAAAAGGGCTTGGTGTCGCAGCAGTTGGACTCGTTCGACGAGTTCATCGAGTCCAACATCCAGGAGTTGGTGTGGGAGGACTCGCACTTGATTCTCGACCAGCCCGCGCAGCACACGTCCGAGGACCAGTACGAGAACAAGCGGTTCGAGATCACGTTCGGCAAGATCTACATCTCCAAGCCCACGCAGACCGAGGGCGACGGCACCACGCACCCGATGTTCCCGCAGGAGGCGCGCTTGCGCAACTTGACCTACAGCTCGCCGCTCTACGTGGACATGTCCAAGAAGAAGTTCTTGTCGGACGACCGCGTGCGCAAGGGCAACGAGCTCGAGTGGGTGGAGGAGCACGTGGACGGCGAGGACGCGCAGCTGAAGGTGTTCTTGGGCAAGGTGCCCATCATGCTCCGCTCCAAGTTCTGCATGTTGCGCGACTTGGGCGAGCACGAGTTCTACGAGTTGAAGGAGTGCCCCTACGACATGGGCGGCTACTTCGTCATCAACGGCTCCGAGAAGGTGCTCATTGCGCAGGAGCGCTCCGCCGCCAACATCGTGCAGGTGTTCAAGAAGGCCGCGCCGTCGCCCATCTCGCACGTGGCCGAGATCCGCTCCGCGCTCGAGAAGGGCTCGCGCTTGATCTCGTCCATGCAGATCAAGCTCTACGGCCGCGACGACAAGGGCACCACCGGCAGGACCATCAAGGCCACCTTGCCGTACATCAAGGAGGACATCCCCATCGTCATTGTTTTCCGCGCGCTCGGCGTGGTGCCGGACGGCGACATCTTGGAGCACATCTGCTACGACGCCAACGACTGGCAGATGTTGGAGATGTTGAAGCCCTGCGTGGAGGAGGGCTTCGTCATCCAGGAGCGCGAGGTGGCCCTCGACTTCATCGGCAGAAGAGGCGTCTTGGGCATCCGCAGGGAAAAGCGCATCCAGTACGCCAAGGACATCTTGCAGAAGGAGATGTTGCCCAACATCACCCAGGAGGCCGGCTTCGAGTCCAGAAAGGCCTTCTTCTTGGGCTACATGGTCAACAGGTTGTTGCTCTGCGCCTTGGAGAGAAAGGAGCCCGACGACAGAGACCACTTCGGAAAGAAGAGATTGGACTTGGCCGGACCCTTGTTGGCCTCCTTGTTCCGCATCTTGTTCAAGAAGCTCACCAGAGACATCTACAACTATATGCAGCGCTGTGTGGAGAACGACAAGGAATTCAACCTCACCTTGGCCGTCAAGTCCCAAACCATCACCGACGGTTTGCGCTACTCCTTGGCCACTGGTAACTGGGGCGAGCAGCGGAAGGCCATGAGCGCGCGTGCCGGTGTCTCCCAGGTGTTGAACAGGTACACCTACTCTTCGACCTTATCTCACTTGAGAAGAACAAACACCCCCATCGGCCGGGACGGCAAAATCGCCAAGCCCAGACAGTTGCACAACACCCACTGGGGCCTCGTGTGCCCCGCAGAAACCCCCGAGGGCCAGGCCTGTGGCTTGGTCAAGAACTTGTCCTTGATGACGTGTATATCCGTCGGCACCTCGTCCGAGCCCATCTTGTACTTCTTGGAGGAGTGGGGCATGGAGCCCTTGGAGGACTACGTGCCTTCCAACGCACCCGACTGCACGAGGGTGTTTGTCAATGGTGTTTGGGTCGGAACCCACAGAGAACCCGCACAGCTTGTCGATACAATGAGAAGATTAAGAAGAAAGGGTGACATCTCGCCTGAAGTCTCTATCATCAGAGACATCAGAGAAATGGAGTTCAAGATCTTCACTGATGCAGGCCGTGTTTACCGTCCGTTGTTCATCGTGGACGACGACCCCGAGTCCGAGACTAAGGGTGAATTGATGTTGCAGAAAGAGCACGTCCACAAATTGTTGAACTCGGCTTACGACGAATACGACGAGGATGACTCGAGTGCATACACGTGGTCGTCGTTGGTGAATGATGGTGTCGTCGAATATGTGGATGCAGAGGAGGAAGAAACCATCATGATTGCAATGACGCCGGAGGACTTGGAGGCCTCTAAGAGCTCTTTGTCGGAAACACAACAGCATGACCTTCAGTTGGAAGAGCAGGAGCTTGACCCTGCAAAGAGAATCAAGCCCACTTACACCTCTTCCACTCACACCTTCACTCATTGTGAGATTCATCCTTCCATGATTCTCGGTGTGGCTGCTTCCATCATTCCGTTCCCCGATCATAACCAGTCCCCACGTAACACATACCAATCGGCTATGGGTAAGCAAGCCATGGGTGTGTTCTTGACAAATTATGCCGTCAGAATGGATACGATGGCCAATATTTTATACTACCCTCAAAAGCCTTTGGCTACCACAAGAGCCATGGAACACTTGAAGTTCCGTGAGTTGCCTGCAGGTCAAAATGCTGTGGTCGCCATTGCTTGTTACTCTGGTTACAACCAAGAAGATTCCATGATCATGAACCAGTCCTCTATTGATAGAGGTCTATTCAGATCGTTGTTCTTTAGATCATACATGGATTTGGAGAAGAGACAGGGTATGAAAGCCTTGGAGACCTTCGAAAAGCCTTCGAGATCTGACACCTTGAGATTGAAACATGGAACATACGAAAAGTTGGATGATGATGGTTTGATCGCACCTGGTGTTAGAGTCAGTGGTGAGGATATCATTATCGGAAAGACGACGCCTATCCCTCCTGACACTGAAGAGTTGGGTCAAAGAACGCAATACCACACCAAGAGAGATGCTTCTACTCCTTTGAGAAGCACAGAGTCGGGTATTGTTGATCAGGTCTTGTTGACAACCAACGGTGATGGAGCCAAATTCGTGAAGGTGAGAATGAGGACTACCAAGGTTCCTCAAATTGGAGACAAGTTTGCTTCTAGGCATGGTCAGAAGGGTACCATCGGTGTCACTTACAGACACGAAGATATGCCATTCAGTGCACAAGGTATTGTCCCTGACTTGATTATCAACCCACATGCTATTCCATCTCGTATGACGGTTGCGCATTTGATTGAGTGTTTATTATCCAAGGTTTCCTCCTTATCTGGTTTGGAAGGTGACGCATCTCCATTTACGGATGTGACCGCAGAAGCGGTCTCCAAGTTGTTGAGAGAACACGGCTATCAATCCAGAGGGTTCGAAGTCATGTACAACGGCCACACTGGTAAAAAGATGATGGCTCAGGTTTTCTTTGGTCCAACATACTATCAAAGATTGAGACATATGGTGGATGATAAGATTCATGCAAGAGCCAGAGGACCAGTGCAAGTATTGACTAGACAGCCCGTTGAAGGTAGGTCCAGAGACGGTGGTTTGCGTTTCGGAGAAATGGAAAGAGATTGTATGATTGCTCATGGAGCGGCCGGTTTCTTGAAGGAGAGATTGATGGAGGCGTCCGACGCTTTCAGAGTGCACGTTTGTGGAATCTGTGGTTTGATGTCCGTGATTGCCAACTTGAAGAAAAACCAATTTGAGTGTCGGTCATGCAAGAACAAGACCAACATTTACCAAATCCACATTCCGTATGCGGCCAAGTTGTTGTTCCAGGAGTTGATGGCAATGAACATTTCTCCTAGGTTGTACACGGAGAGATCTGGGATTAGCGTCCGTGTTTAACTGAGGACACTATTACATGTACTATACGCAGATTCAAGAGGGGCTATGTATCACGAGAGAGAAAAAAATTATAGCCAAATAATAAAATCACCGGTTTGAGATAGTTAGTACTCCTGTTTCTGATAACAACTGCCTAGCGTTTTCTTCATTGCTTTTAATTCCTCAAGTTCGAACGTTGTGTTCTGTCGTTAGGCAAAATCATTCTTCCATGGTCAACTACATAAAATCGTGGAACGTTCCCGGCGTTTACGAGGAGCAGATGGAATGAATTTTGATGCCGTCAAAGAACCATGCCATATGAACCTCACTCATCACTTACTCAAATGCAGCCCAAAAACTCACTTTGCGATAAGTTATTGGCTGAAAGTCAATATGGTAACACGCACCGCGTTCATATTGGCTCTCTGCGTAGCCTACTCCACAACATGCACCAACTCAACATCTATACAACCGCATGTCACTTTTGCCCTAAGTACAAATCAATGTTTAGCGAGGAGTAAAATTACGAATTTGCCGGTTGCGCCACACAAGGAGCCCGACTCAGTCCTGAAAATGATACCATTTAAGTCTATGTACATGCAAAATATTTAATTGGAGAATTTTGTTCTAAGTTCAGCAATGCGTGCTGTTCTCTGTTCCAAGGCCTCTTTCTTGGCCCTCACATCTGGGCCCTCGTCAGCAAAAGCGATCAAGTTCTCCTTGTATGGATGCTCGTCGCCATCGAAGATCTTCAAGCGGTCCAACCTATCGAGTCTGAGTTTATTCTTTGGAATCATTCCTTTCACGGCACGCATCAAAACCTCGCCGTAACCCTTGTTGGCGATCATTCTTTCCATAGGCACCAATTTCAAGGAACCCGGACGGGTCGTGTGCGACCAGTACATTTTCTGTTCCAATTTCCTACCGGTTGTCTTCAAGTGAGAACAATTAGTAACGACAACATAGTCACCGTCGTCCCTATTGGGCGAGTAAGTGGGCTTGTGCTTGCCCTGTAAAGTTCTGGCTATACCCTCTGCCAAGCGTCCCATAGTACGGCTGTCTGCAGCGACGTCCACATGGTGCCAAGCTCGCGTAAAGGCAGCAGCGGCATTTCCGATTCTTTGAGACATGTCTGAATTTATGCTTGGTGGGCCTCGAACAACTCTGCTGAAAATATGCCAGGCTGCTTTATCGACTCCAGTGCTGGAGGTGAGAAATTTTGATGTACTTTCCAGGCCTGGGTGGTGCGTGCAGGTGCGGCACCCGTACATCCCGGGCTGTTCTCTCAATCTCGAACTATACGGCGAGCATGAGAGTGGACCCAAACGTCGACTAATTGCATCTTCCAGTCGTTCCGTTGAGCCATAGCTACTCGTCGCTTACCACGCTATTCTCCTCCTCAGCCGGCTACTTGCAAATCCCGAGCTGGCTCTTTTTACCCGCTCATTTTGCTGCCTGTATCTGCCAGAAGTTGTCACTGGGCTATCAGCTGAAAAAAAAAATAGTTTTGGCCAACAATGTTTTTTCTTAAAGATTTGTCGTTAAACTTGACCCTCCACCCGTCGTATTTCGGCCCACAGATGGACCAGTATTTGCGGGATAAGTTGCTCAGCGATGTGGAGGGCACGTGCACGGGTCAATTTGGGTACATTGTCTGTGTTTTGGACTGTATGAATATCGACGTGGGCCGGGGCCGAGTAATTCCTGGAAGCGGGCTGGCCGAATTCGAGGTCAAGTACCGTGCTGTAGTGTGGAAGCCTTTTAAGGGCGAGGTTGTTGATGGCGTGGTCACCACGGTCAACAAAATGGGGTTTTTTGCTGACGTGGGTCCGTTGTCTGTTTTTGTGAGCACGCATTTGATTCCCTCTGATATGAAATTCAACCCATCTGCAAACCCCCCAGCATACGTCAGTCCCGACGAGACCATAGAAAAAGGCTCGCGGGTGCGGTTGAAGATAGTCGGTACGAGAACCGATGTCAACGAGATCTACGCCATTGGAAGTATAAAAGAGGACTACTTGGGGCCTAGTCCCATGTAAGAGCCCTGTTGTTGGAAGCTTTCACCGAATTACGCTGAAGTTTTCTTGTACCATAGCCAACATTGCACATAAGATAAAGAGGATTAATGAGAGAGCCATGTCTCTTCCCTTGCGGTTGTTTAAATCGTTTATTCGTAGTCAGAGGTCAATGGAAAGACAATGTCTGTACCATTTTTACCATGCTTCATGCAATTGTGTGATGAGAATTAATCGTTAAGCTCGATGATTTCCGCCAGATCGATGTCACTGGGGACAAATTTTTTTTTTGTCGTCCCTTTCTTACTCAATCTCTTGTTCCAAGTTTTTTCTGTCACGAAATCCTCGGAGATGGATCTCTTTTTGTTCGTTGGTGTTTGGATGACCATATCCTTTATTGAGTTGTTGAGCGGTGAGAAAGTTGTATTGTGACTCTCTTCTTGTTCATCGGCATGGGAGTTTGGGTCTTGCTGCGCGCTCATACTTTGGACAGGTGGGTTTCCGACGCCCAGTGTGGAGCCTGGCTTACTCGGAGTACCAAGAAACGTTGGTGTGCGTTCTCGCGACGGTTGGAATGCGCCCTTCGAGAGTTCAATGCCTAGAATTCCTCGTACAATTGGCACGGCAGTGTTATTTGTGCTGAGGTGGTCAAACACCGTCTTAGAATACCGTGTTTCACCAGAATTTTTGCTTAAGTTTTCCGGTTGGTGGGAGTTTTCAGTCCTAACTTTCTCGACATTGTGAGTGTAAGGTTCCGTGGTACCAAGTTTCTCGCGCGAATATTCTATCCTTGATGGTTTGGGTTGTTCTGTTAAGGTGCTCTTTGACTGAACTAATGGTGGTCGACTGTTCACAGTGGAACTTATTGGCGTACCGGCGCTTGCGGCTTGTTGCAGAAGCTGGGTGGCTATGCCCACATTTTGGGTTTCCCGATGCACAGGTTTCGAGCTGAGTAAAAGGCCAATTGGGGATTGATTTCCATGAGAATAAGATCTTGTGGCTGGTAGTACTGAGATACCTCCTTCAGTTCTTTGTGTGGGTTTAGACTGTACATCCTCCGTCAGCACAAGCAGAGGTTGAGTCAGTCTTCCGGGTACACCCACAGGAAGAACACTCTCCGACAAGCTCCGCTGATACGCATGTATCATATTGGAGGACATTCGAACATTTTGCTGATAAGTAGGATTCAGCGCTCTCGTCGGATTGATGTCGGACTTCAAATGGGGCTGTGCTTGGTGGTATGCTGATTTGTTGAGCGGATGAGAATTATTGGGAGTTTCATTCACTTGGGAGCTCATCGTAGTAGTCGGGGAAGGCTCACTCCAAGAGTTGGCACCTCGTGAATACGGGAGTGCAGGGCTGGATGCTGCTTTCAAATGACGAGCTTGATGATCCGATAGGTTTGGTCTCGCGATTTGACCCAGGAAGTAATGACTTATTGGGTAACCGCCAACAGTTTTGTCGTAACTTGGTCTTGACTGCGAAAAAGGGTGAACATCGGCGGTAAATGTACCAGGCGTAGGCCCCAGATGTCCCACAGACGCGCTCGAATTCGCATATGAAACTGACGAGTTCTTTTCACGAAGACTATCAGTGGCATCATGCGGTGGGGAGTCTCTTTGAGTGATGACATTGGCCGCCATTATTTGTGGAGCTAGACTTTTGGGGCCCGATGTTGAAGATGTTGGCATAATGCTTCTGTCTGTAGTAACGAGGGCCGAACCGGCGGGGGCCTGTGATTCCTGGGTCTGAGTACCTGTCTCCGTTTGCAAAGAAGTACGGTGTTGGTTTTGACTGCCTCCACCAGACATTAGTGGGTCAGTCGCATGTGGAGTAGAATGCTGGGATGAAGCCGATGGCTGTGCTGTTTGGGTAGAGGTCTGTTGCAAGGCATCTGTGTCTGAAGCCTTCGAGAGACGCGGAGAGCAGGACCTCGACACTATATCTTGAATCACATCAATGATGGACACATCGTCGGGAATCTCCGGGCGTAGTAGCGCACGGGCGGTACCCGATTTCAGAGCCCTGGCTTTCGTCGATTCCTTGGGGACACTGCCTTGCATGGAGCCCATAGCTCCTGCCGAGGACATGGGTGGTTGTGTAAGTGACAGGGGGTACTTTGTTGGGCTCGCCAGCCTCCCAAGCCCTTTTGAGTGATTTTCTTTATTTTGCCACACGAGTGGTATCAGCAACCCTTGGTAGAGACCCTGCAGAGTGGAGGCAGGCTGTGTCGGGTAGAGACTGCGCAACTGGTCCTCCTTGGGTATGCCGGGTGGGGACGAATGAGATATCGTCGCTTGAGGTCTGATTGGGGGGCCCGGGTTGTGGAGCTCTGTGTAATCATGAGCGACAGCTTGACTTTGACCAATGGCCTGAGCCAGTGCTGGTGTAGGGCCTATCAGTGCTGATGTAGGACCTATCAGAGCTGATGTAGGACCTGTCGTATGAGAGCGGCCACCGTCTTTTGAGCGTAGGTCTGTGTTGGCAAGCTCTGGACGGGAGCTCGGGAGGGAGGCAGCAGGCCTCAGGCCAGCAGGCATGGGAGCAGCGGCAGGCATGGAAGCAGCGGCAGGGCGGACCACCGCGGCGGCTTTCTGGCTGGCGACTTCGGCGACACCAGAGGCATCAGCTGTCCTCGTGACAGGAGTGTGTGCCGCGGAGTTTTGGGCCCGTTGTTCGGGCAGGATGGTTCCAGGCACTTGGCGTGCCCGTGCTTCGGCTGTGTGGGGAGATGGTTCAGCCGCCGCCGGCGCAGCCGTATCATGGTGTGCTGCGGCGGGTCTCTGAGCCGGCAGTGAGGCCGTCCTAGGCAGGGGCGCCCCTAGGGAGGGGCTGTGCGTCAGGGAGGACGGGGCATGGCCGCTGGCACTGGGCACGTGTCCCGTCAGCGAGGGAGCCCGTGGGAGTCGCGTGCCATTCCCGCCGGACGCGCCTTGCGCAGAGGTTGGCTTAGCCTCGTTCATTTGGCTTCTTCTGCGGGATAGATACTGGCTTATCGGGAGGTCGTCAAGAGAGCGGGCCGTCGCGCTCGGGCCAGCGACGAGCCCAGCGCGGGCGTGGCTCGGGAGCACGGCGGGCGTGGGCGGGGTCCCAGGCGAGGCGGTCGGGCCGCGGCCGGGCGGACTGGCGGGCGGACGGGGCGGACCGGCGGGCTCCAGCAGCGGGCTGTCGGCGTCGGGCACGCGGGCCCTCTTTCTGCTGTTGCGGGCGACGACCAGCTCGTCGTCGGACGAGGCCGGCGTGGCGTGGATGTCCTGGCCCGCGTGGGTGTCGGCGGGCTCCAAGGTGGTGTCGGCGGGCTCCAAGGTGGCGTCGGCGGGTTCCAAGGTGGCGTCGGCGACCGTGCACACGTCGGGCTCGGGGTCGGAGTCGCTGTCGAGCGAAATGACCTCAACGCTGGCGTCGGCCGGCGCCGGGGCCTGCGGGCGTGGGCCCGCGTCGTCCGGGCGCCACGAGCCGTCCGGCTGCAAGCGCACGGCGTCCGCATCCGGCGGCGCGCCGTCGAGCACGGCCTGCAAGAAGTCAGACACGGCGAGCAGGTGCTCGTCGATGCGCAGGGAGCACACCGGGCACTGCCACGCCGGGATGCGCTCCTGCATCATCAAGAAGGAGAGCCCGTCGAAGCACTGCACGTGGTCGCAGTGGACGCTCTTGACGGGCGTGGCGATGCGCGCGTAGGTGATGGGGCAGCGGAGCGAGAGCGGCACGCTGGCCACGACGACGCCGTCGCGCGCGGCGCGCTCGTTCTCGGCGCACACGGCGCGGCGCGTGCTCTCGAGCAGGACGTGCGGCCGGCGGCGCACCGCGTCCAAGATGGCCTCGGGCAGGGCCGTCTCGGCGATGTACGCGTCGAGGAGGTGCCGCTCCGGCGCGTCCGAGTACACGATGCGCACGGCGACGGGCCGCTCCGGGTGCGCCACGTACGGCGTGAGGTCCGCGGGCCGCGCGGAGCCCGGCCGGCCCTTGAGCCCGCGCACGCTCTGCTTGGTGAGCACGTTGTCCACGTGGATCTCGATGGGCGGGAACAGGATGGGCGCGGCGCTGCCCGCGCGGGCCGCGGGCTCCGCGCAGCACAAGAGGAGGAGCCGCGCCCGCGCGTCCATGCGCAAGAGCGCGGCCTGGCTGGCGCTCAACGCTAGCACGAACTGCGAGCTGGCACGGGCCTTGGACGCCTGGAGCACGTGGCCGCCCACCCGCTGCCGGAGCGTGTAGAACACCGTGCTGCGGTAGCGGGCCGCCGGCGCGGCGGGCCCCGGGGGCGCGTGGGCCGTGTGGTTTGGCGGCGCCGTTCCCCAGGCCGAGTGATCAGGCGGCGCCGTTCCCGGGGCCAATGGGTTTGGCGGCACGGCGCGGGCGGGGTCCCGCGGGTGGGCGGCGCCGGCGCTGCGGCGGAACTGCGCGAGCAGCTCGTGCACCTGCTGGTACGAGAAGTGGCCCAGCTGGATGGTGTGCACGAGCTGGTGCAAGGGCGGCGCGTCGCCGTTGACCGCGAGCTTCCAGACCAAGGTCTGCATGGCCAACATCTCGACGTGGCGGCCCGGGGCCGCGAGCTGGCGGACGAGCTGGAGCACGCGGTCCACGAGGTCCTGCTTGCGGCCCGAGACCGCGAGGCCCGAGTGTTTGCAGAGCTCCTTCAACTGGACGACGCGGAACTGGCCGATTTTCTGCTGGAGAAGCCGGAGTTCCTCGGCCGCCGGGGCGGCGGGCAGCGGGGCGGTGCTCATGGCGGGGGCGGTGCGGAGGGGGCCTCGGAGCTGGGGCGGCGGGATGGTGGGGGAAGAGAGGGGGCTTTGGGGGAAGAAGGGCGGGATGTTGGGGCTGCCGCTGACTTGACTGTTGGCGGGCCGAGCGGCTGTGTGCAGGCCGCCGCCCGGGGCGCTGCCCGAGAGGCTGGGTTCTGAAGCGATGCGGCGGTTTCTGTCAGAGCCCAGCAGAAGGGAGGTGGTGAGTGCAGCAGTTGGAATATGAATGGTATTGGTATTGGGATTGTGAGTGGTGAGTGGTGAGTGGTGAGCAGTGAGTATAATTAGTGTAGTGAGTAGTGAGTATACTTAGTGTAGTGGGTATACTTAGTGTAGTGAGTAGTGAGTGGTGAGTATAATTCGTATGATGAGTATGGTGAGTATAATTAGTGTAGTGAGTAGTGAGTGGTGAGCAGTGAGTATAATTAGTGTAGTGAGTAGTGAGTAGTGAGCAGTGGGTATAATTAGTGTAGTGAGTAGTGAGTATACTTCGTGTAGTGAGTATACTTAGTGTAGTGAGTAGTGAGTAGTGAGTGGTGAGTATAATTAGTACGATGAGTATGGTGAGTATAATTAGTGTAGTGAGTAGTGAGTAGTGAGCAGTGGGTATAATTAGTGTAGTGAGTAGTGAGTATAATTAGTGTAGTGAGTAGTGAGTATAATTAGTGTAGTGAGTTGTGAGTAGTGAGTATAATTAGTATAGTTAGTTTGTTAGTATGGTGGTGGGCATATTAAGGAGTGCTGTAGTGAGAATTTTATTGGTATGGTAGTATAGTGATTACAGTAAGTATGGTGAGTTTAGTAAGTACAGTAAGTATGGTGAGTACAATGGTGGGTATATTAATGACTGCGGTAGTGAGAACATTAATGGGTATTGTAGTACAGTGAGTATGTAGAATTAGTATAGTGAGTGTAGTGAGTTCACTGGGTGTAGTGAGTTCACTGAGTGTAGTGAGTTTACTGAGTGTAGTGAGTTTACTGAGTGCAGTGAGTTTACTGAGTGCAGTGAGTTTACTGAGTGCAGTGAGTATAGTGATTAATGACTATAGTGAGTAGTGACTAGTGATTATAGTGAGTAGTGAGTATAGTCAGTATAGTTCGTATGTTAGTAAGGTGGTGGGCATATTACTGAGTCCAGTAGTGAGAATATTATTGGGTATGGTGAGTGCAGTGAGTACAATGAGTATAGTGAGTTCACTGAGTGTAGTGAGTATATTGAGTGTAGTGAGTATATTGAGTGTAGTGAGTTCACTGAGTTTAGTGAGTATAGTGAGTACTGAGTATAGTGAGTACTGAGTATAGTTAGTATAATTAGTATAATGAGTATAGTGAGTACAGTCAGTATACTAAGTGTAGTGAGTAGTGGGTATAGTGAGTGGTGAGTATGTGAGTATCGTGAGTATCGTGGTGGGTATATCTGTGAGGCAGTAGTCAAAATACAAATGGGCAAAGTAGTATAGTTAGATAAGAATGGTGAGTGCAGTGACTATGGTGGGTACGGTAATGGGTCAGTGCAGTAGCGAGAACATTATGGGTATAGTCCTGAGTAGTGAGAATATTAATTGGTATTATACTGAGTCTGGTGAGAATGTTAATGTGTGTTGTAGTTCTTTTGGGGTGATATTTTAGTCAATCTTTCATGATCTCGACTCTCTTAGTCATCTTTCTCTCTGAAAGAAAATCACATGATGTCGCTGAAGTTCTCATGGGGCATAGTGTCGACTATATTGGTAGATGTAACAATAATGACAAATACCTGGAAGTGAACAGTTTAGCAGGCCTTGTATTCACAAATCATTTGATCATGACAACGTTTTCTATTTTTTTGATAAAATGACTGAACCGTAGCAGATTTATATACCAGTTTGGTTTCTCTGAGTAAAATTTGCATCTTGACATGTGAAAAAACTCAAAACTATAAATGTATTTACAAAAAAATAACTTGATCGGTCAATGAGCCATGGTTCTTGTACATCTATAGATCAAAGCTATGAATCGAGTATCAGAGAAACTTGAGCTGTATACTGACTATAGTATTGAATTGAGTCTCGATACAGCAGTGAGTATTGTGTAGTAGTCATACTTTTTGTTCATTGATTTTTTATTTTGCGAAAAAACGCCATATTACTCAACAACGGAACTAGAGGACTAGTGCTGGAAAAGTTACCTCCCAGTCGTGAAGTATTTGCAAAAAGAGTTGTGCTTTTCTTGCCAGGCTCTCTCATAGCAAAAGATGCCGACTATAGGACGGTATACTGGTGGGACTAGTGGTGCAGAGTGTAACAACTAATATCGAGATTAGGTAATCGTTCAGCGAGTGGGGTATAGGAAAGTTTTAGTTTGAGTCGCTGACAAAATGTTTTAGTGATCAGTAGGGGTGACTTTGCCGACGCTTTGTATTGTCGGTCTACTGTTGAATATAGTAGTGACTATTGTGAACTCGACTAAACCGTATTTATTTTATCTCTATATGTATATCTGGGTATACTTATACTTCCATATTCAAAAGCTGCTTGGGTTTGTGTGATATCCATGTGTTTTCTAAGTTGGCATTTCATATTTTAACATGATCTTGTCAAATATGCTGTTATCGCTTTTGGTTGAATTATTTCAACATGCCCATCCTTGAGAGAGAAATTGAGTTCCAACTTTACTCACTCAATCCCGTCGATTCTGCATCCAAAATTTGCGTTTTGAGTCTTTTGATGATGATGAAGGACCCTAGCCCTTTGTTACATTTGCTTCCCATACTAGATTATACTATGGATAATTTCTAAATACATTTGTGGTAACGTTGAGCAGTTTCATATCACAAGTTGCAGCTTCGATATATGAATCCCACAGCCGCATGTGTCTTTCTAATTTGCCACCCTTCAGAATCATCTAAACGCCTTAGTAAAAACTCCACCGAGAAAAAATACACCAACAACATTTCCTTTTGCAACTGTTTCATACTCCATATTACCGCTACAAACGGGCCCGTGAGGCTTACATTCTGTCCACGGGAGTCAAGCCCAACAACACCATACCGTTGTACAAGACTTGCTTAGCAGACGCATAGAGCGCCAATCTAGCCGTGGCCAAGTCCTCCTCTTGGCCTGCAACCCACAAGGTGTCGTAGCACGAGGACACAATGTGTGTCAAGTTGAACAAGTAGGTGACGATCGTGGAAGGCTCGTTCGTCTTCAAGGCCTTCTTGATCACGTCAGGGTATTGCGCCAACGTTCTGATCAAGTCTGAGGCCGCGGACTCGGTCAACAAGTCGAAGTTGGCACTCTTCAACTTGTCCTCCGAGATGCCCGACTTTCTTTGCACCGAGCTCAAGCGCGAGTGTGCGTACTGCAAGTATGGACCGGTGTCACCCTCGAAAGAAAGCATTCTCTCCCATTTAAACTCGTAGTTGTTGATACGCTTGGACTGGAAGTCCTGGATCATCACGGCGGAAATCCCGACCAAGTCCGCGATCTTCTCGGGGTTCTCGATCTGTGCGTACTTGCCTTCGTTCTTCTTCATCACTTCATGCATTTTGTCCTTGGTCTCTTCCAAAATGTTGTCCAAGAACACCACGGTACCCTTTCTTGTGGACATGCCTTGCACCATGCCAAAGTTCACGTGCTCCAACTTCTTGGCCCAGTCGAAGCCCAACTGCTTCAAAATCTCGAAAAATTGCGCCGTGTGTAAGTCCTGCTGCGAGGCAATGACGTAGATCATCTTGTCGAACTTGTAGTTGTCGTAACGCTTAATGGCCTCCCCCACGTCTCTGGTCAAGTACAACGACGTGCCGTCGGATTTCTGCACAAGACACTTGCCCAACTTCTTGTTGAACTTCGACAAGTCGATGAGCTTGGCGCCTCTGTCCTCATGCACCAACCCTCTTTCGTTGAACAACTCGATGACTTCTTTCATCTTCTCCAGCGAGACCTGCGACTCGCCGGAGTACAAGTCGTACTGGATGTTGAGCCGGGCGTATGTGTCGATGTACTTCTCGATGGACAAGTCTCTGAACTTCTTCCAGATGGCCAATGCCTTCTCGTCGCCATCCTCCATTCTCTTGAAATAGGCTCTGGCCTGGTCGTTGGTGCCGCCCGCAACCTCGCCTTCGTCGGTGATGTCTCTGTTCACCTTCACGTACACCTCGAACAAGTGGTTGATGGGGTCCGTGGCCAACTTGGCCTCGTCACCGTACTTCTCGAAACCGATTGCCAACAAGCCAAACTGCTTGCCCCAGTCTCCCAAGTAGTTGATTCTGGTGACGTCCCAGCCGACTTTCTCGTACAAGTTAGCCAAAAACCCACCGATGATGGTGGATCTCAAGTGGCCGGCGTGGAAAGGCTTGGCAATGTTGGGAGACGAAAACTCGATAATGGCTTTCTTACCCAAACCCAAGGGCAAAAACCCGTAGTCCGTGCTTCTGGTCAAGGCATCCTTGATGACAAGGTTGAAAAGCGTCTTTTTCTCGAAGAAAAACTGCAAGAACTGGCCCTCGGCCCTGACTTCAGCCAAGTACCCACCCTTGTTGAAGGCCTGGGCGATTTCCGTGGCCTTGGCCTTGAAATCAGTGCCCTTTGGGAGCCTCAATCTGGGGAGCGGCACGAGAAGATCTCCCTTGTCCAAAGTGTTGGGCGAGTCCAAAGCCAGGAAAATGATCTCGTTTGAAATTCCGGTGATGGAGCTCAATTCCAGTGTAATATAGTTTCTCATCACATCCACGACGTTGTATTCGGGGTGAGAGCCCTCTACCGAGGGCGAGTTCTGGAGGCCCAATCCGGCCAACGATTGAGTGATTGTTTCAGTGGACATGGCGTACTTGCGTCTACAAATTATGTTTCTGAAGAGGATAGCAGACCGATAAAGTCTCATGCAAGTCTTCACATTTTTTCTTTTTTTTTTTTTTCCCTGTCTATCTTTTGGTGAGATGCGAATCAGTCATTTGCACCCACACGACACAGGCCGGGCACAAGCCTAGCCTGGTTGGTCAGGTATTGCCCTGTGGAAAGCATAGACCGACGTCTGAACACGAAGCTCATTATTTGGCCATTTTATTGAATGGATTATCTGCTGACACACCATTTATGCAATTTCAATAGCGGCACTCGTGGCTTCTTATTGGAAATTACCCAGAAAACAGCGCGCGGTTTATAAGGCCACGGCTTGATGAAGGCTCGAGCCATAAATTGCACCGTAGCGGTCATTTAATTCTATTCTACAATAATACTATTACACAAACGCGTGTGATTATGGGCACCACAGCTATCCCCCGCTCGCAATAATTCAGACCATATACAGCCAGGTATATTTGCATCCACAACAATCTGGGACAACTGAAATGTTTTCTCAACTGCGGGCTCAGTTTCGCAACTCTTATTTTGGACCTTCTGCATACTCAGGTCCGGCGTTGATTGGGTAGAAAATTTGTGTTCTTGGTAAATGGCTTCCAATTAAATCTCTATCTTGGTTCGGAAACCGGGAAAGCCGTTACGTTTCTCGGCATGCACTCCATAAAGCCAAAATTAGCTTCTTTCGGTACTGAGGTGCCTCGTACACTCTCGATATTATATTAACGCTTGAGCCAGGCCCGAACTGAATTTGACAAGACTTGTACAACCAGTAGAAATAAACGTGTCTTCATACCGTGAGCTTAAATTTTATTGCCAATCAAATTTATAGCCTTGAATTTTGAAGTATGTGATGTTCATATAACAGTCCTAGCTTTGCGTCGTTCAACTCCTCCCCACACCCGTGCACCGAAATCAATCACACGGTTGCCCTGATACACGAACCCCATACTCTAGGCGAACCCGGGCCAAAAACATCAAGATCTGGTCTTTCTTCTAAAATGGACAAGGATTCCCAAATCAAAATGCTCCAGGAAATGGGCTTTCTGAATAATCAAGCCATGGAAGCTCTCTCGGCGTCTGGAAATGATCTCAATAAAGCCATTGCCTATCTATTCGGAGAGGTCGATGCCTCTTCCGGAGCAGGTACTCAGCTGGCGCCCTACGATGTGGAAAGTGAGCAAATTGGCATTGCCGATTCTGTCGGAATTTCCAACCCACATGACATTCCGGAATTCTTGACCCTGTATCCAACCAATACCCCTGTGGCGGAAGTACGCCATTGTGAGCGACCTGTCAATGAGGATAGCACCGTCGAAAGAGCTGAGAGTTTCGTGAATGAAGAAGGAAATATGGCGGAAGCAATGAAGGAAAACCAAGGGCCGTTCTACAGCTCCAATTCCGCGTCCAGTTCCAGTTCCAGCTCTCTCGAGGAGGTTGAGGATGACTCTCTTCTCGAAGAGCCAGAGGAAGAATACCCCGAGAATGTGAAAACTGAGTTCACCAATGTTCCTTTTTTGCTCAGTAAAAGAAACAAAGCAAGATCCTGGGTACCGTTGATTTTGATCTTAACCCACTCAAGTATATTCGCCGGGCCAGTCTTACAGCTGAGAAGCAAACTGAGTTTCATTCGAGAATTGCAGCAAATTGTTTATTTCGTGCAGAACTTTGATAACAGTAAGCGGTGGTATCATGACACTGACAAGCTAGCCAAGATCCTAGAAAATGATGGGCCTTGCGGCTCTTTGCAAGACGAGGAATTGATCCTCAACATCATAGATTTCTTGATGAGAAAGGAGCCGGCTTTGAAACCCATCTTCGAGTCCATGGTACAAAGCTTAGATGAAGATATCAGCAACAACTTGACTGTCTTAGAAATAGACTCGGATTCTCGGGGCTCTACTCTCTACGAAACGCTCAACGAACTATTTTGGCAAAAGGATTTCGAGTTTCTTGGCAGAATCAAATATAGTTCTGTGGCACCCATCGTCACATACCAGCTTCTTGCTGCAGACTCCAACACGTCGCATGTGCCGTTCCAATTGCTGGAGATTATGTACCCCGAGATCTACAGTGACAAGGCATTGGGCCGTGTGCGTGAAGAAATTCACTTGATTAAAAGGGCACAGATGGAATACCAGAAACTGAATCGAAAGCTTATGGACCTCAATTTCTTCGAGGGAAAGAAAATCGACGGTCTTCTACTGCAAACTGCATCGGCTCTACAGGAAAATAACCCCAATGCAAGCGAAGATTTACGCGAGCTCGCAAACTTGCTTCAAGAACTCCGCTTTGCCGAATTGGAAAACCAAGCCCAAGCGAAATCAAACGCGTCTCCGCAACGACTTGCGCTGTTGGAAAGTATAATTTGTGATTTGCCGGACTTACGCGCCTACAATCTCGTTGGAGTGATTTTTTCGGAAACTAAATATTTCGTGCGAGCCGGTGAAAATTGGGTCGACATGGATGGTGGTGTAACGATAGATTATGCCAGTGTCGCAAATGCCGTGGAACGCCGCATTGGCTCACAGAATATAACACTCGTGTACGCAGACACCGAGAGGAGTGGGCCGATTTCAATTGTCACCGCAGACGACCTTTCGAGCCCTGTATCTGATGAAGAAATCGCACTTCAAGCCGGAAATGTGTCTAAGCCAAAGTATCCCGTTAAAGATGAATTACTGCAGAGCGACAAGCCATATAACGAACAAACACCGCATTCTAGACTTGAGTACAGTGATGGAATTGATACGCAGGGCGAGGTGTCTGCAACTCGTAACATGTCGCAGTGCGCGCTCGATAACGACGCCAAGAACGAAGACGCCAAGCCCGGTCTTGAGTATACGGATTCGGGGCTAATTCCGACTGCGGGAATAAACGACGCAAGCCACGATTCCGAAGAAAACTCTGCAGAAACTGTGGTAAATAAAGATGACTCCGTGAAAAGGCCTCGTTGGGAGGACACTGCCAAAGACAGGAGTTTGGAGGGGCCTGACGCTGTCGATTCCATGGCAAGCTCTTCGATCGTGCATTTAAGTCATCATATCGTGCAGGAGTTTTTGGAAAACGAGAAAATCTTCCCGAATGCGACATCATGATGCGCGCACGCTGTCTCTACATGAAGCTTGAATACGATATCATTATGAGACCTCAGTCTTCTGGTGTTGACCGGCCTGGAGTCGTGCTTTGTGTATTCACAGATTGACTGCATCTGTGTTCTTGATTTGCCAATAAAATGCCGGCACCTGCTAGAAGATACTGATTCCATTGTGCCGGTTCTGCGTTGCGCGGCTATTTTACCTGAACCGCCTCATTTTTTCTTTTTTTTTTGTGGTTCTTTATTTATAGCCTAATTGGGAGGTGAGCCAAAGTTGGCATTATGGGCGGGCCTGTCAACAAGCAGTCCTTTAGTCAGCACAAACTCCATTCTTTTCGACAAGTCACAGTCGAACTTTGTCATGCCCTCTTCAACCCTAGGGCTATATCCAAAAATGACTTCCAGGCTATATGCGATTGCACGAAATCGAAGGGTTCACTTAATATTGGTATCGCTAGGGATTCTTCTAACCATGATTCATACCTTCAACAGCCGAGGAATCGCCATTGATTATTCACGTGAAGGACCCGTCAAGTCTGACTTAAGTTACTTCTCAGCGCTGGAAATCATCTCCAAAAACATGATCGTCACGGACATTCACATACAGCGGTGTCTCCGGGGATTTTCGTGTGATGGCCCTCCAGCACGCAGTGAACTGACCTTCTGGGAGAAGTCACTCACTAAATTGAACTTGTTTCCCGATGATTTCCAATTGTTCGACTACTACATGTACGTGGAAAAAAGCCCAACGGTGGAGTCGGACCGGTTCGTCATTGACATCACGTTCACACTGACAGAGCAGCAACCTGAGTCGAATATCAAAAACTCCAAATTTCTAAAGTACAAAATATCTCCCTCTGGTTATATTTGGATTCAATACATAGAAGTACTCGACTTCAAGATCCCTGTTGTTCGCGAAGTCAACGTCTTTTACGGGAAAGAGGATATGAAGGATTCCCGGAAACACTGGGAGTTCGAACCAAGCAGGATTCCTATTCCTGGGAAGTTTCTGATCCACGCAAAAATATCGATGTTGAAGGTTTCAGTGGTTGATGAGATTGTCATTTTGAAAAGTGAGCAAGATTTTGATTCCATCTTGAAGAAGAATGAGATGCTCGTCACAACGACACCCAAGTTCAAAATAATACAATTGAGTGATATGCACATTGGGCAAGATACTGGCGCATGCTACGATGATTGCAAATTTGATATTGATACTCTCGAATTCGTCAAATCTGCGATACAACAAGAAGGCGACGTCCAACTCATCGTCATTACAGGCGACATGATCGATGTCTCACGAACCACGCATTATGGATCTGTGGTTTTGAAAGCCTTGTCTCCCGTGTTGGAGTCAGGGATTCCTTTCATTTTCACATTCGGAGATTCGGATTATAGGCGCACGGGTCATGTCAACAAGATCGAAATCTTGAATTTCATTGCCAGTCTTCCTGGGTGCTATAACAAAAAATACGATGACCTAGACCACAGGCTACACGGATTGTCCAACGGGAATTTGAAGATCTACAATGCACAATCGACGTCAGAGGATGGACAAATCGATTTGCAAAATCTTCCGTTGAAACCCGCCAACGCTCTTGTTACCTACCTAGACTCGGAAGGTAAAATGGTAAAAGACTCGCAGGCCAATTACGTGTACCGTGTCAACCATAAACAAAGTTCTGATACTGAGCATAAGCTTCTCTTTCTTCACTACCCACTCCCGAACTTTCGTCCTAAAGGAACCGTGAAGTTGATCGGTTCATACAATGAGAAACATGAATTGGTAACCGAAACCGACAAAAAATTTCTAGAAGACATCAAGGCTAGTGGCTACAAAGCTGTTGCTGTGGGCCATGAACACGAAAACGATGCGTGTATCTGGGAGGAGACTGGCGGGGCAAAAGTGCTTCTATGTTACTCCGGTGTAACAGGAGAATCTGGATTGACGCGGCTTGACCCGGGCTACAAGCGTCGTCTACGGGTGTTCGAATTTGATTTCGAGAAAAACAAAATATATGGCTGGAAGCGTGATCAAGAGAAGTCAATTGATCCGCAAGAGATCTGGTCAGGGGAGGCTGCAGGTTAAGCCTCTGTATCATTGGTAACGTCCAGGGTAAAAATAATTCATCACACCATTGGCCCATAAAATCTCTAATAAAGAAACAACAAACTGACGAAAGCATGAATGTATCAGGAAAAAGATGATGAGAAACCCGAATGTCTGTTCTCGCTTGACCAAATTCGATGCTTTGGCACAGCCATCGACTAATGAATTTTGGTGTACGGGTGCACATCTCATTGAAAGGCTCAGTTCAATTTTCGCTATACTCATCGGCTTCAGCAACACATTAGCCATGGGTAAAGCAAAAAAGACGCGGAAGTTCGCCCTGATGAAAAGGGCCATCAAGAGCAATGACCCCAAGTTGAAAAAGCCCGACGCGAAACCCAAAGAAAAGGATGCAGAGCTCACTAAATCCGTGCCTCAAGTGTCCAGTGCCTTATTCTTTCAGTATAACGAGGCCATCAAACCTCCATACCAGGTATTGATCGACACGAATTTCTTCAACTTTTCCATCCAGAAGAAAATCGATATTGTTAAAGGTCTCATGGACTGCCTATACGCTAAATGTATCCCGATCGTGACAGACTGTGTGATGGCAGAGTTGGAGAAACTCGGTCCTAAGTATAGAATTGCACTCAAGCTAGCCAAGGACCCCAGGATCAAACGTCTCAGCTGCTCTCATGGAGGAACGTATGCAGATGACTGTTTGGTGAACCGTGTCATTCAACATAAATGTTATATTGTCGCCACGAACGATGCGGATTTGAAGAGACGTATAAGAAAAGTGCCAGGAATTCCTCTAATGAGTGTAGGTGGCCACCTGTACGTGGTGGAGAGACTACCCGATGTGTTTTAATGGAGATGGCTCCATATTGTATTTCGGGCTTCGATAGCCGTGTTTTATACACCTGCAGGTTTTTGAAAGCCATTTCAGATTTGGGCGTGTGCTAAGAAATGTACATATAAATGGATGATTATTCGGATTGGTATTACAGAGCGACCAGACACGAATATGAAATTTTTTACGGCTCATGGATACGTATACCTAATAAGGATAGCTCCAGTCGGGTGAGGGATAATTGAGATGAGTCAACTTCTTCATCCTTATTTAACAGGTAAATTTGAAAGAGTATAAGGGAGGTTCACGTCGCTAGACTTCTTAATCATGCTGTTCACTGAGTATTGTTCTTCCGAGTTTTCTGAATGGTGACGAGAGATTGTGACTTTCGCTATATATTATAGTTTTGGTATGCCATAATTGGGAAGATGTCTCATTCATACAACGGGAAAATTCATACGTGAGTATTGTCTTGAAAATCCTTGGTGCGGTTTATAGAACAGAGGTAGGCGTTCTTGCTCGGGTCCGTCAGAGTGGGGAAATGGATCGCACTACAAGTATAGATCTGGTAAAAAGGTGTCTGCATTCTCTAGCGTAAAGTCAGTTCTAAAACATATGAATTTTGTCCTATTTCTAAATACTCTGAACTCTTATAATAAGAGGGCAGCAGCACCAGCAAGGGCTAAACCAGCACCAACGGAAACACCCGTAAGCTGAGCGCCCGCATCTGAGGCAGTGGTGGACGAAGAATTGTTCGCAGCGTGTGCGGCAACGAAAACAGTGGCAGCAGCAAAAACCTGAGCAAGCTTCATTTTTGTAAAGGCAGGGGGGAAATAGTATCGGTTCAGGCAAGCCGGAACAGAAATATAGATATATATAGAGTCATCTGAGTCTTCTAGAAGCATCGCGGTCATTTGAGTTGTGTATGAATCAGGTGATGTGCGCCTTGTCATGCAAAGAAGCTGTGCCCCTTCGCGTTTAGCAAAACGCCATGAAAGCACTGCCCAGGCGATTATAGCAAGGACAAATGCATCGGACTATAAGATGAGGCGTTGAGTTTTTGTGTTGCTTTTGATTTGATCGGATGTCTCTAAAAGCTCATGTCGACATATACCACACGGTATTCCTCGTACCCGTAGAGACGCATTTTCCATCAAGTCATATATGTATCTCCAGATTCCCGGTAATCAAGAGTCTCCAGTTTCATTCCACAAACGCTTTAATACTCTGAGGGGTCGGAACTGTTTTGAGGCAATTATTTGTATTCTGGTGCTACTACTACTGCCTTAGCCCTTTTGCCGTGAAATCTTCAAATACGAAATCGCGCAGAATGTATCTGATCTCGCCTCACCATAAACGCGTTGATATGCGAGCTGTTAGAGATAGAAAGCCTCTTTTGGGAGAGCCCAGATCTTCCCCAGCCCTGCTCATATCTTTTCCTCGTAGTCCCCAAATTATGCTTGCTCATCCCGGGTGCTACTTTTGCTCAATCGTCCTCCTTGTAAGTCGACTAATGAGCCCTCACTAGATTCGTCAGCTTTAAAATAAAAAGCATAGCAGTTAAAAGACAGACACAAAATTTCAGATCTCGGGCCAGGGGCTGTGTGGCTAACGGCGTTTCTATCAAAGGCTGTGTATTTGTATGCTCATCAGTTAAAGCCTGGGAAAGAACCGTTAAGCAGGACATGCGCGCACCCAGGGCGCATTCATGCAAGAACGCAGCACATCTGAGGGTGCGAAAAGTGGCGCACGGTCTATATTTCACATCAGCCGGCCAGCCTGTGAGTGTTGGTCGCCGAGATCTAAAACAGTGTGGCACACATGATATTTTCCGAAAGCCCGAGCAAAATAAACGCCCAGATTCTTGAGCTTCGCATGTAGCTTTGGAAGTATTTGCGCGGGAAATTGGCAAAGGCAAAGTGGTGTCGGGATATGAAACACGGCACTCTGCCCACGCATCTTGAGCAGCGGATCCAAACAGACCGTCTCCAAAAAAGAGCATTATTTGCACCAACACAGATCATGAGGGCCCCAGCTTAAAGAGGTGGCCGGCGGCCATCTAGCCTGTGTCCCACGAGGGTGCGGAGACAAGGCTGAAACACAACTGAGGCGCGACAAGAAGCGTTTCGAAGTTGTGGCCCTGCTTATCATTTATAGCCCAAAACACCTGTACAGAAAGAGGCGTTGCCGCTTCACTCCTGACCAATTGTGTCCGCTTTCAGAAAGCATGTCCCACCACTGCGTACCTCAGTTTCCCGATTGGGACGGTCCGAGCTGTCAAAATCAATGGGCCCATCTGGGCGGTCTCCTCTTTGCAGCCGTGTGTCAGGAAACCCTCGAGTCCCACACTGTTGCCTGATGGCTGCAACGAGTTCCGTTTCAAGCCCATTTCACTTCACTCTCACTTTCCCTGGTTTCACGTGCCCTGGTTGTCTAGCCGACAGCTTCCAGCCCTCCCACCCAGGACCCGGTCTTTCTTAACTAGATAGCGTTTGCCGGTCTGTTCCAGGCGCTGTCTTTTTTGGAGCCTTCGAAAACTCGTAAACTCGATCTTTGGTCTTTCTTTCAACTGACGTGAGAACAGATTCAAGATGGGAAAACTTAGCGACTCCGAACAGTGGGGGGTTCTTAAGAATCCGTTCTCGCAGCTCTCGTCGTCAAGCGATCTTATCAATGCCACGGGGATAAACGCCAATGCAAACAGAAACTCCCGGTATTCTGCCGCCAACCGCAGCTCGTTTGTAGACACTGAAAGCAACAGCGACCGCGAGCTGACTCCGCTCTTTTCGTCCACTTCCACTGTGGACATCATTGCCCCCGCACGGTGCTGGGGCAATTCCGAGGTGGTGTCACTCGCCGCCAGCTACTTCGAGGGCGACTGTGACACCAGTTCCGAGGGCCCAGCGAGAGTGGACCAGCGAGACTCGTGCAGTTTATTGCCGCCGCGGAAACACCCGTATCCGGCCAGTCTCAAGGCCAGCTATCGCGCTAGCAATGCAACCGGGGTGCCGGGAATCCAACACCTATTTCTCAAACATGCATCGCAACGACGCAGCTCGATTGTGTACCCGAAAAGAATCAAAGGGTGTTCGCTTGCTCCTGCCAACGAGCCCCGGGGCTTCCGAGGGTTCTCCATCAGATTACGCAGGGCATTCACATTCCCAGGCTTGAGACACCGGAGAAAAAAGAGCAAGGTGTCGGTGGAGGAGCCGCAACAGCCTCAGGAGAACACCGACGCGATTTTGAAGAGCTTGCCCGAAAAGGTAACGGTGCCTGTCGAGAGCTTGTATTCGCGAGTCTTGAAAGCCGCGGTGACTTTCGGGCTTGACGAGCCAACCGTGGGCTCGCTCATCATGATCTTGGAAGAGGATTCCGCGCTGGAACCAATAACCTGATGGCGCCATTTTTTTTTTTTGCTCGCGGCAATTAGATTTGGCGCCAAAATAGCAAAGGGCCCCCTTTCGCCCGAATTCAGGGCAGGGCCAGTTTATTATTGTAAGCTCATGGTATCTACAGGTCAGAAACTACCACGAGAATAATGATGAAGCCGGAAAGTTCGGAACACGCACAACCCGCAGTCATTTCTGAAGAAACTTGAAGTTGTTGACTTTTTTTAAAGGAAACATCGCCTGTTGGTGCAGGGCAGTGGAGAGGGCCGGGGATAATCACCCCCAGCCTCTCGTGACGCGGCGTTTCCGCACATCGCACCCCCCACTTGGAAAAAATTGGCTGGGGAAACAACTCCAGGCAGGGCAGGTCACGTGCGCGGGTGTGGATGCCTAACGAATGCCAAGATCCCCCTTGGCAAAACGAGCTTCGCCGAAAGCGAACCCTTTTTTTTTGTTATTTCCACATAGCAACTCGCCCATTCAACCCTTCGAATATTTATTTGACTCGCCCAACACTGCAATACGTATAGCCATGGTTTCCACAGGCAGAGGAGGATCCGGGAACATTGTCAGTCCCGAAGAGGTCCGCGAGGAAAGACCAGAAGTTCCCCATGAGCACAAGAGCGATAAGAGAATCTATTACTCCACTGGAAGGGGCGGGTCGGGAAACATCAAGTCCAGCAGCGAAATGCCGTCGCCCAAGCTTGTGCCGCAGGGAACCAACACCCCGAAATTGACCACCAGCAAGGTCACCACGGGCAGGGGGGGCTACGGGAACATGGTCGACAACGATGACCCCAACCTCACCCGCAAGCTCCAGGACGTGGACGGCAACAAGGCCGAAAACGAGTTGCTTGCCGTGGCCTCCAACAAGTCGTTTGCGATCGGCAGGGGCGGCTTTGGAAATGTGGTCTCCAAGACCCGCTCCAACGGCAGCAGTGCCGGCTCGAACCCCAACAACTTGTACACCGTGGTGAGCCAGGGCGAAAAGACGAGCCAGAAGAAGGGCAACTTCATGCTGAAGGTCAAGAACCTTTTCAGTTGATAGAGTGGGTGCGGGGGCTGTTTGGAAGCTTCGATGTCACGAGTCAACGATGGTTTTTTTATGTACTATTTGATCTAGTAAACGCTAATGTCTACGTGCGGCGCCCGAGGAAGAGAGTTTAGCATGGGCCTGTTCAGCACGGGCCTGTTCAGCATGGGCCCGTGCGCAACAAGAAGTCCTGGACCTGCTTCAACGCCTTGTACCTATGGGAAATGCCGTTCTTGATCTTCTTGTCCATCTCCGCGTAGGTCTCGTGATAGCCGTCGGGCTGGAATATCGCGTCCCACCCGAAGTTCTGCGGGCCCCTGCTGTCGACGATCTTGCCGTGGGTGATTCCTTGGAACAACGTGACCTCCTTGTCGGGGCCCTCGCAATATCCAAACGTGCAGATGGCCTTGGCACTTTTGTCCTCGAACTTGTAGAGCATGTCGACCAAGCCCTGGAGGCCCACGCCTTGCACAAACCACTTGATGTATGGGCCCGGCAAGTCATTGAATGCGGCAAACGCCAAGCACGTGTCCTCGACCAAAACAGGGCCCCCGGCGAGCTTGGCGGCGGCCTTGGCTTTGTGGACCGTCACCTCGTCGATGGTGCCCTGCACTTCCTCGATATCCAAGCTCTGGTTGACGATGTAGTATTCGCCGACCTTGGAGCCTTTGTCCGAGTCCACGCCGCCGAGAATGGCCACCACCTCGGCCTTCTTGTTCTGGTTGCCCGTGACAAATGTGAGCGTGGGCATATTCGTGGGGATTTCGGAGGATTTGTGGTGCTACGAAAGAAAAGGTGAGACTCGGACCGGGCTTTCGGTGAGCGAGCAGTGAGCGCACGTCATCTTTCGGGCCGCTTCTAAGTAGGAAGTACAGTGGGCGACATTGGACGAGTATTAGTTTTTTATTGAGTACACCGGGTGACATTGGACAAGTAGTAGATTTTTAGTGAGTACACCGGGCGACATTGGACGAGTATTAGTTTTTTAGTGAGTACACCGGGTGACATTGGACAAGTAGTAGATTTTTAGTGAGTACACCGGGTGACATTGGACGAGTATTAGTTTTTTAGTGAGTACACCGGGTGACATTGGACAAGTAGTAGATTTTTTAGTTAGTACACCGGGCGACATCCGACAAGTAACGGGTTTTTTCGGATGCATGCTCCACACCGGGCCCCCGCTCTAATCGCTGCTGGCCTGTTCGTTGTGCATGGAAGATGGCGGTTTCCATACGGCCGGGAGCTGTCGTCTTTCTTGATTCTACGTGACTAAGACGAGGAGGCAACGGTGGTCATGGGTCTTTCCTCTGGTATCTATATCCCGTGTCTTTTCTCTGGTATCTGTTTCCTCGGGTCTTTCTCTGGTTATCTCGTGACTTTTCTCTGGTATGGCGTCGTGTCTCTTCTCTGGTATTACCTCGTGTCTTTTCTCTGGTATCTATTACCTCGTGTTTATTGCTTCGTATATACCGAATGAGCCCCCCGGGGCCTGTCCGACTCCAGGCCCGGGCGACGCCCGCCGGCGCCCCACCGGGGCCACAGCACGCGGCCTAGATCTTGCCCAACCTCCTTTTCAAGGACCTCTGCAAGCGTCTCCTCTTTCTCAACTTGTGCTTCTTCATCTTGAGTCTTCTCTTGCGCAAGACCGAGTCCATGTGGATTGTGTGGTCGGGCCCGTCCTCGGCAAGCGGGCGGGCCGGTCCCTGTGTCGGCACGGGGTCCGCCAACGGGGCCCAGCCGGGATATCTGATCCACGGCTCGTGCAAAGCCTTGAGCTTGGAGAAAGAAGAGAACACGGCCGGGGCCATGCGGGGCGCCGGCGCCAAGAGGCTGGTTTTCTGCGGCACCGTGGCAAGCAGCCGCGCCACCGTCACGGAGAGCCTCTGGAAAAGACCGGTTCTAAACATGTGGAGTTTGTCCAGCCAGGTCTGGTCCGAGCACAGCGTTTTTTTTTTCTCACTTCAGTCTACGGGTGCGCGGCCTCTCATACAGTCTGGGCACGCTGGGTATGGAGGCCTTTCATTACCAGCGTTGTCAGTTCACGAGTTGTCAATTCACGAGTTGTCAATTCCAGTATGTGCGGGACTTGGGGCCCCGGAATTCTCCAAACGAACAGGAACAAACCTCTCTTCACAGGCAGGGTTTTCCCTCGCCACGTGAGAGGTGACTACATGGCGGAGATCATGTGACCAGGCCCGGCACGCTGGCTAGAGTGCGGGCAGGCGGCTCCTACTTCCACGGGCCAGGGTTTGCTTTGGGGCTGCTGGTTTACGTCTATGTCCGGGCGTCCCTCGGCCCCAGGCGCGCTGGCTCCGTGAAATAAATAAACATCGGGCCCGGCGCCAGCGGAGATGTTCTGCGGGTAAGCCCTGGCTCGGTCTATGCCAATAGGGCCTATCCCAATTAGGGCTATGACAATTAGGGTTTATGCCAATTCGCGTCTATGTCAATTAGGCCTGTCAATTTGCACCTATGTCAATAAGGCCTATGCCAATTAGGGATATGACAATTAGGGCTGTTTTAATAATGCCTATGCCAATTAGGGCTATTTCAATTAGGTATATGCCAATTAGGCCTATTTCAATTAGGCCTATGACAATTAGGCCTATGACAATTAGGCCTATGACAATTAGGCCTATGACAATTAGGCCTATGACAATTAGGCCTATGACAATAAGGCATATGTCAATTGGCGCCTATGTCAATAAGGCCAAAGTCAATAAACCCTATTAAAATTAGGGCCTATGTCAATAGGGTCTATGTCAATAAGGTCTATGCCAATAAGGGCTATGACAATGAGAGCCTATGTTAATTGGCGCCTATGCCAATTAGGGCTATGTCAATAAGGGCCTTCTTAAATTAGGGTCTATGTCAATAAGGCCTCTTTCAAATAGGGCCTATGTCAATAAGGCCTATGCCAATTAGGGCTATTTCAATTAGGCCTATGACAATAAGGACCTTTGTCAATTAGGACCTTTGTCAATTAGGACCCATGCCAATGAGCCCTATGCCAATAAGGACTATTTCAATTAGCGTCTATGCCAATTAGGGATATGTCAATTAGGTCTATGTCAATTGGCGCCTATGCCAATAAGGCCAATGTCAATAAAGCCTCTTTCAATTAGGGCCTATGTCAATAAGGCCTATGCCAATTAGGGCTATTTCAATTAGGCCTATGCCAATAAGTTATATGCCAACTAGCGTCTATGCCAATAAGGACCTTTGTCAATTAGGACCCATGCCAATGAGCCCTATGCCAATAAGGACTATGCCAATTAGCGCCCATGTCATCGAGAGCCCAGGTCATCGAGAGCCCAGGCCCACGGGGCTCGGCGGCCGCGGCAAGGCCCGGCTCACCTCCACGCTGACCACCACGTCCTCCGAGCTCTCCACCACAAAGCCGTCGGTGCCGCACACGCCGTTGCTGGACGACACCGCGCCGCCAATCTCCGACGGCCAGCCCGCCACGTCGTAGAGAAGCCCCCGGCTGCTGAGCACGGTCCTCCGCCCAAAGGGCAATAGCCCGCACCGGGGCACCCTGTCCCTGGCGTTGAACACGGCCCGCGCCGAGTACGTCACGTAGGTCACGCCGCGCGGCGCCAAGAACACCACGTCCTGCGGCGTGAAGAACACCACGTGCACCCACGCGTGCGCCGCTTGCACGGCGTACATCTGGTTGATCAGCTGGAACGTCTGGTCGAGGCGGCCGCCGACGCCGCCCGCCACGTGGACGGCGGTGGTGCGCGGCGCGCCGTCGGCGCCCACGGGGCGCTCCACGAGGCGCTCCACAAGCCCGTCGAGACCCGCGTCCGGCTCGACCGGGAGCTGGAGCGCCGCCCGCCCGGCCGCGCAGCCGTGCAAAAGCACCACCTTGATGGCCTTCATGAAGTCCGACGCGTACTGCCCGTACTGGGGGATCACCGTGCAGCCCCTGCTTTCGTAGTACGCCCGGACGTCGGGGCGGAGCGAGTCGCAGTCGCCCGTGATGTACGTGGGCACGAAGCGGGCGCGCTCCGCGGCGTCGGCAAAGTACTCGTAGAGCCTGTTGGCGCCGCCGTCCGCGCACACGTGCACGGGCGAGTGGGCCCAGAGGGCGCGGACATCGACGCGGTGGAGCGGCGTGTTCAACACGACGAGCGCGGAGGTGCCCGGGCCTTTCTGCCGCTCGAACGCGGCGAACGGCTCGAGGTGTGTGTGCGGGCCGGCCGGCCTGTGCACGTGGAAATCGGCCGGTCTTTCCGTGACGGACATGGTGGGGGTGGATGGTGCGGGCGGATGGTGTGTGGTGGAGGTGGAGGTGGTTGGTGGAGGTGGTTGGTGCTGGTTTCGCGGATGTTGGCTGGGTGCACGAACGGCCGCGCCCGGGCGGGTCGGGCGGCCCGTGCTTATGTATATTTTTCGCGGGCGGCGTCGTTTGGCGGTGGCATTTGGCAGTGGCATTTGGGCGGCGTGGGGATTGTAGGTTCGTTGGGCTTTCATGATTGGCGTTATGTCGTGTCGACGTCTAGCTCCCGGTAATGCCTATTCCGTATCTTAGTATCTTCTGGTCGCTATATCTCCTGGGACCTGTATTGTCTTTCTCTGGTATGTATTGTCTTTCTCTGGTATTTATTGCCTTTCTCTGGTATGTATTGTCTTTCTCTGGTATGTATTGCCTTTCTCTGGTATGTATTGTCTTTCTCTGGTATGTATTGTCTTTCTCTAATATTTATTGCCTTTCTCTAATATTTATTGCCTTTCTCTAATATTTATTGTCTTTCTCTGGTATTTATTGCCTTTCTCTAATTTTTATTGTCTTTCTCTGGTATTTATTGTCTTTCTCTGGTATGTATTGTCTTTCCCTGGTATGTATTGTCTTTCTCTGGTATGTATTGTCTTTCCCTGGTATGTATTGTCTTTCCCCGGTATTTATTGTCTTTCCCTGGTATGTATTGTCTTTCCCCGGTATTTATTGTCTTTCTCTAATATTTATTGTCTTTCTCTGGTATTTATTGTCTTTCCCTGGTATGTATTGTCTTTCCCCGGTATTTATTGTCTTTCTCTAATATTTATTGTCTTTCTCTAATATTTATTGTCTTTCTCTAATATTTATTGTCTTTCTCTGGTATTTATTGTCTTTCTCTAATATTTATTGTCTTTCTCTTGCATTTATTGTCTTCATTTAATTTCGTCCCTCTTCCCCGGTGCCCATTATTTCTCGCTGACGTTCACTAATTGACTTCCTCGGATGTCGATATCTATTATTTTCCGCGACGTCTATAAATTCTCTTCCTCTCATATATTTCTTTCGCTTATATCTATTAACTGTTCCTCTGATTTCTATTATTATCCTCTAATAATTCATCTTCCTCTGAAACCTGTTATTTCATTTTCCTCTGATATCTAGTGTCTTCCTCTGGTTTTATTCCTCTGACATCTAGTAATTCATCCTCCTCTGATATTAATTGTCTTCCCTTGATGTCGATTATCTTTCCCAAATATCGATTAGTTCATTTCCTTTGATGCCTATTATTCACCCTCGTCAAATAATCATCTTTCTCGGAAATCTCTTATTCCATTCCTCTGATATCAATTAAGTTGTCATCCTCTGATATCCTTATCGTCCTCTGACATCCATTGTCTTTCTCTAGTATTTTTACTTTCTTTTGAAATTTACTATCTTCATTTATTTCGTTCCTCTTCCTCGGTATCTATTGTTTTCGCTGACGTCTGTTAACCTTCCTCGGATATCAATCTTATTATCAATTATCCCTCGAATGTTTATCATCATTTTCCTCTAATACTTCATCTTCCTCTGGTATATTCATCTTCCTCTGATATCTAGTATCTTCCTCGGATATCACTTAATTAATTTTCCTCTGGTATCTATTATCTTCTTCTGGAATCTATCAAAGTTTCTTTCTCTGGTATCAATCGATGTATCTTTCTCTGATGCAAATGATATTTCCCTTGTATCTAATAATTCATTCTCCTCGAACATCTATTAATTCATTTTCTCCTAATAATTATTCCTCTCATATCTATCCATTCATTTTCCTCTAATGATATATTGCTCTAAAATTTTTTTCCTCTGATATCAATCAATTCATTTTCCTCTGATATCAATCAATTCATTTTCCTTTGATATCAATCAATTCATTTTCCTCTGACATCTCTTGCCTTCCTCTGATATATTCCTCTGACATCTAGTAATTCATCTTCCTCTGATATTTATTGTCTTCTCCTGATGTCAATTATTCTTCCCCGAAATCGATTAATTTTTCCTCCCCTGATGTCTATTTTTTACCCTCCTCCAACAACTCCTCTTTACTCCAGTCTTCTTCTATATCTATTGATTCATCAGCCTCTGGTATCAATTTTCTTCCGCTAAGATCTATTGTCTTTCTCTGGTATTTATTTTTGAAATTTAGTATCCTCATTCGTTCCTCTTCCTCTGTATCTACTATTTTCCGCTCACGTCTGTTAATTGTCTTTATTATCCTCAGATACAAAAATTTATTATTTTCCACGACGTCTATAAATTATCTTCCTCTCATATATTTCTTTCGCTTAAATCTATTAACTATTCCTTTCACTTTTGTTCTTATTTTCCTCTAATAATTCATCTTCCTCTGGTATGAATTATCTTCCTCTCATATCAATATCTTTCCCTTATATCTATTAATTGTTCCTCTAATTTTTATTGTTACTTTCCTCTAATAACTCATTTTCTTCTGAAATCTATCAAATCATTTTCCCTCGATATCATTATCTTCCTCTAGTATCAGATAATAAGTTTTCTTCTGGTATCAATTACTTCATTCTTCTCGATATCAATTATGTTCCCCTGATGTATCTTTCCCTGATACATAGTCTCTTCTTCTGATATGTATTGTCTTCCTCTAGTATTTCTTGGCTTCTTCGGATAAATATCAATTTTCTCTCTCTGGCATTAATTCATCTTCCCATGGTACCAACTATCCTTCTCCAAAATTTATTGGTTTGTCCTCCTCTGATGTCTATTAAACACCCTACACCAATTATTCATCTTTCTCTGAAATCTTTTAATCCATTTTCCTCTGATATCAAATTCATGATCTTCTGGTATCAATTATCTGCCTCTAACATATATTGTCTTTCTCTGATACTTATTATCTTTTGATATTGAGTATCTTCATTTAATACGATTAGTTCATCTTCCGCTGATATCTATTATTTCCCTATGACGTCTATTAAATCATTTTCTCGGTATCAATTATCTTCTTCGGATCTCAATTATCTTTCTCTGATATTTATCACTTTATCTTTCTCAGAATTATTTAATCTATCTCCTCTGATAACTATCTTCTTGTATCTAAACTTATCTTCCTCTGAGTTAATTGATTCTTCTTGTTCTGATGTCTAACTATTCACATTCTTGTTGAATCCATTGATATGTCTTTCCCTGAAATAAATGGTTTCTCTCGTTCTGGTTAGTTTTCAATCGTTTTCCTCTGATGTCATGAGTTTATCTTCCTCTGAACGAATTGATTTACCTTCTTTTGACATCTATTTATTTACCATCTGATTATCCTTTCATATTCCTCTGTTATAATCTCTTTCTCTAATGACTGTTGATTCATCTTCCTCTAATATATATTATTCTCCTCCGATATCTATTGTTTTTCTCTGATATCTTTTAATTTATTGTACTCTGATAGCTAATATCTTCCTCTGGTATCAATCAACTTATCTTCCTCTGGATCAATCATCTTCCCCGAATATATAGTTTATTCTTACGGTCTTATTTAATTTATCTTCTTCTGGTATCATAGAACTCATTTTCCTCGGATATCATTTATGCTTCTCTGACATCTTTTATTCTTCTCTGATATCAATCATCTTCCTCTGATATCTAATAGTTTACATTCCCCTGGTATCGATTTATTCATCTTTTCCTGAATTATTGAAAATACCTTCTTCTGAAATCTATTCATTTACCCTCTTGTATATCCATTAAATTAATTTCCTCCGAATGACTTAATTTGCCTTCTTCTGGTGAATTTCATTCATCTCCCTCTGGTAGATATTAATTTATCTTCCTCTGATATCCATTGATATCTTCTTGTCTCCATGAGCTTATCCTCCTCTTATATCTATGACTTATTTGGCGCTGCTATCGTTTCATTGGTATTGTTGTGGATTATGTTCTTGTGATGCCCATCAGTTGATCTATCTGCCTCTGATGTCTTTTGGTTTTTCTTCTGAAATTTATTATCCTCTGAATAGATTGGTCTACTTTCTTCTCTTTCACCTTGTTGTGATATCGAATGTTCGTCTTCTTCTGATGTCTGTTCATTCATCTTCATATGATATTTGTTCATTCACCGTTTTCTGATGATTATTTTCTTTATTCTGAAATCTTTTATCTACCTTCCTCGGAAATTTAATAATTCATCTTCCTCTGAACTAATTACTTTCCTCTGATATCAATTATCTTCAACCGCTACCATGAAACCATCTAATCCTTCTTCGTTCGCACTATCTACATCAACTTCCATCAATTGATACCAATACGCGGTCATCTGCCTGAAACCCATCAAATCATCTCCCCCTAGCACCAACATTCATCTTCTAAACTTTTTTATTCCCGCTATTCTCTATATATACCTTCCATTATTTCCATTATTATTATCAACTTCCATCATTTGATGCCAATAATCAATCATCTCCTCTGAATTATCAATCTGCCTCCTCTGATATCTGTGAGTTCTCTTCTCCATCACCCACAACCGATCGCCTTATCTTTTCCATTCGCACTAACAACAACTTCCATCATTTGATACCAATACGCGATCAGTCATCTGCCTCTGATATCCTTGAAATTATCTTCCTCTGATACCAATCATTTATCGTCCCCTAATATCTATTTATTTTTTCTCTGATACCCATTGAATTATTCTCCTCTAATACTATTCATTCATCTTCCTTTCATTTTATTTTTCTCCAATATATATTCATTCATCTTCTTCTCATTTATTTATCTTCCCCTAAGATCTATTTATTTTTTCTCTGATACCCTTCACATTATCCTCCTCTGATACTACTCATTTTCTTCTCATTTATTCATCGTCCTCTAATATATATTCATTCATCTTCTTCTCATTTATTTATCTTCCCCTAATATCTATTTATATTTCCCCTGATACCCATTGAATGATTTCCGATACTATTCATTCATCTTCCTTTCATTTATTTATCGTCCTCTAAGATCTATCTATATTTCCCCTGATACCCATTGAATGATTTCCGATACTATTCATTCATCTTCCTTTCATTTATTTATCGTCCTCTAAGATCTATCTATATTTCCCCTGATACCCTTCAAATTATCCTCCTCTGAGACTACTCATTCATCGTCCTCTAGTACATATCCATTCATCTTCCGAGCTCATTTTCCTCACCTCGTCTCTCCCTCACTGCCCCATGCCGCTAAGCTCAACAAGGCGCGCCGCTCCAGAGAACGACATTCCGCACAGGGCCCGGGCCGGATGTGCCAGAATACGCGGACAATAACAATGAACACACTTGACAAAAGGCACACTACGTTCGTCACGCGGTGAGGAATCGGGCCACCCCCTCACAGCCATCTCGTGCGGCGCTCATCCTGTTCTCCAAGCGCCAGAACCACCGTTGGCAGCCCCGAGTATTGATCCTGATAGAAACGAAATAATCTATTAGGATGCGCACGGCGGGACAGCGCGCGCCTGTATGCCCGCCGCACCCAGGCATGGCCCTATACTTGCAAAACCTCGCCCCGCGGCCCCACGGCCTCCCAAGCACCAGCCAAATACACCCCTAGGTGCCCCCCACACGCCGCACAAATGACGCAGAACGGGCCCTCGCTCTCCGGCGCCACGCAGGCCTCCGAGCCGGCCGTGGTGCCCCGCGACGTGCGGCTCCTCCACTTGATTTTCGCCACGCAGGGCGTGCAGAACTACCAGGACCACGTGCCCTTGCAGCTCATGGACTTTGCCCACCGCTACACCTCGGCCGTGTTGAAGGACGCGGTGACGTATGGCGACCACGCGCGCGGCTCGAACGGCAGCTCGCAGGCGACCGCCGCGGTCAACACCGACGACATTCGCTTGGCCATCGCGGCCAAGACCAACTACCAGTTCAAGCCGGCGCCGGCCAAGGAGCTCATGTTGGAGTTGGCGCACGAGCGCAACGGCAAGAGCCTCCCGCCGGTGATCCCCAAGTGGGGGCTCAACTTGCCGCCCGAGAAGTACTGTCTCACGGCGAAGGACTGGGACAGCTTGGACGAGGAGAGGGGCGACCTCGACGCGAGCAAGCGGAGGAAGCACTAGCGGGCGCCGGGCCGGTGCCTTGGTCGTGGGCACATGCCGCGGCCGTGTCGGGCGGGCCGCGGCCACGTCCGAACGCGTGCCACGAACAGGGCTCTTTCTGCCTGCGGCAGACTCTTTTTTTTTTTCGGCAGGGACCACGGCGCCGAAGGCGCCCTTCCGCCGGAGGCCGTGTGCAGTGGTAATTGGGCTCCCGTGGGCCCGCGCTGCGCCAGGTCGTGCGTTTTTCCGTGGACTGGAGTGTTTGAACTACTCGTGCAGACTATCCAGCGGTCTGTCCCGGGTATGGCCGGGACGGCATTTTTGCGGCCGGAGGGGCGCCGCCGACGTTGCAGACCGGTGCTGGCCTTTGGGCAGCTGTGTTGATTTGCCCAAACAGGCTGTTGGTGAACAGTCTTGGGCGCTGCTTTCTGTTATTGGAACGTCGCTTTGTAGATGCAAATGGTTATAGGCCAACACGGAGAGTATTACGCTAAACTACGAAAACAGCCGGTAGAGCTCTTGGTGTGATGCTGCTGTTTGTCTGGAATAGCAAGCTTTGTATATGCAAATGATTCTACTGGTCATATAGCACTTGGCAATACCGGCGGAATAGTGAGTCAAACTACGAAACAGGCTATTTTGGTAGAATCTCTTTATACGATGCGACTAGTTGTTTCCTTTTTAGCAAGCAGCCTTTTTCGTGAGGTGAATGGATACAATGGTCAACTAACACTCAGCAACCCTGACGCGAGTATTGAGACGAAAACAGGCTTTTCTGATAGAAATCTTTGGTACGAAACTCCTGTTTGTTTACCACATCAGCAAGCAGCCTTTTTTAAATGTAAATGATGATACTGGTCAACAATGACGGAGTATTTCGTCAAACTACGAAACAGACTGTTCTGGTGAAACCTCTTTATATGTAACACTAATGTTTGTTTACTGTATTAGCAATTAGCTTTTGTAAATTTAAGTGATTATACTGGTTAACACGAAGAGTGTTCAATCAAACTATGTAACAGACTGTTCTGATGAAAATTTTTTTATATGTAAGACTAATGTGTGTTTACTGTAATGGCAAGAAGCTTTTTTAGATGTAAAGATGATACTGGTCAACACTGAGAGTGTTCAGTCAAACTCCGAAACAGATTTTTCTCGCGAAATCTCTTTGTATGACGCTGATGTTTGTTTACTGGGATAGCAAGTAGCTTTGTAGATGCAAATTATTATGAGAATAGACTGTTCGGGTAGAATCTCTTCGTATAATGCTGCTTTTTTTTTCCAGGAATAGCAAGCTTTGGCAGATGTAAATGACTATACTGGCTAACACTGAGAGTGTTTAATACATTACGAAAACAGGCTGTTCTGGGGAAACCTCTTTGTATGACGCTGCTGTCTGTTACTGAAATAGCAAAAGGCTTTTGCAGATGTAAGCATTATACTGGTCAACACGAAGAGTATAAGTCAAACTACAAAAACAGGCTGGTCGGGCAAAATCTCTTCATGTGTAATACTAATGTCTGTTTACTACTTCAGCAAGTAGCTTTTGTAGATGTAAAGATTATACTGGAACTCTGTCATGCAACACTCCAGAATACAGCATCCATGGCCACATGCCCCCGCTAGACAGGCAGCGCATGTGCAAGCATGGCCACAAATCTTCATTCCGTTCCCGTACTGCCAACACCCCTGAACAGAAGATCTTCGCGGGCGAAACAAAATGTTCCAGGGCCATCAGAGGGCCTCATTATTCCCTTAATAAAGACTGCGAGCGCAATTGACGCAACCAATATGGTCACTACACCTCCCCCCGCCAGAAACTGAGTCTACGTTTTTCTGCCCCCTTTTTTTCAGGGTCCAGCGGCAGCCATCACAAGTTAACTGGCCGTCCTTTTTTTTCGTGTGCACGGGCCCTGGCCGGCCCTCGAAACGGGGCTGTATCCCAAGCCTGCATTGGGCCTCCGGGTGTCTGAGTCTCCGCACGCCTAAGCAGACAGACAAGAACCAGCCAGCAGAGCCAGAATAAAAAAAAAAAACACACACGCTTCTCCGCCAGTCCCCATGATCCACAAATCAATTGCGTCCGTGCCCGAGTATGTTTTCCTCTACCCAACAGCCGCGTTTCCCCGCCCCATACTAACTTCGAAAGAGCCGTGGAGGAGTACCTAGGTGCGTCCGTGGTGGAACGCACAGGTCGTTTGCAATCGTTCTACGACTTGGGCCCCGCCGACATGTGCAGCATCCAGAAAGTGCTGTCGCAGCTGAAAACCGAGGTGGGCACGTTCCTCTATTTCACGGGCATCGACACGCTGAACTCGGCGTCGATCGCCGCCCATTTGCAGGCGTTGGCCACGCTTATCACCTGCAAGTCTCAGTACTGGTTCGGCGAGAAAAAACACTGGAAGGTGCCGCAATTGACCTACTGCTCGTTCAACGCGTTTTCCAGGGTCGACGTGCGTGTGACCGTGCACATCCCCGGCAAATTCGAGACGCAGATCGTGGCCAGCGACGGGAAGCTCGTCCCGGACAACTTGCCCCTGGCCAGCACCGACAGGATGTGGCTCGAGACCTTCGTGTCTTCCATGGTGCGCTGCTTGCTCGACTCGGACGAGGACGACGCCAACAAAGTGGGCGGCTTGGTCGAAATCAGGAGGGAAAACCCGTTTGCCAACGGCAAGGCCTCCAAGGAGCTCTTGGCAAACTTCCTTGGCGGGTTCGAGGAGCTTTTCTGGGACGGGCACAAGTTGGGCTGCGGCATTGAGGTCCCCCAGCCGAGCGTGACGGCCAATTACCTCGTGGACGGGTTTCTCAAGTGCGTGCAATTGACCCAGCATTACGACGCGGCGTTGGAGGTGTTGCGCAGGTTGGAGGCCCAGGAGCCGGCCGTGGTCTCTTTGATTGCACGCGTCTTGCTCATGAAGGACGAGGAAATCCAGGCCGTGCAGACCATGCACCGGGGAATCGACGCGAACAACCGCGACGCAGAGCTCTTGTTGTTGGAGGCTGACTTCTTGATGGACAAGAAACGCTACGACTTGGCCTTGCACTTGGCCCGCCAGGCGGTCCAGGCGTCGCCCTCGGAATTCAAAACCTGGGCCACGCTCGTCAAGGTGTACACGAAAATGAACGACTACGAAAATGCCTTGCTCACGTTGAACTCGTGTCCGATGAACTCCAACAAAGAGAACTTCCACTTGAAGCGGGTCGTGGGGCTCAAGGGCGACGACTTGCACTTGCCCTTCCCGGTCGACGTCACGCTTGACGAGGTGTCCAAGCTACAAAGCGCCTCCATTGCAATGGAGCAGAAAAACCTCGACCCCCAGTTCTACAACTTGCCCGCAGGCAACTTGAAACTGACCTTCGCCAAAGCCTACGAGTTGCTCACAGACATTGCCGTCAAGACCGGATGGGAGGCGCTTCTCAAACACAGGGCCAAGGTCTTTGTCATGGAAGAGGAGTACCGCAAAGAACGCACCAACGGCACGCACTCCGTGAAGAGCAACCCAGACGAGGCCCAGCCTTCCACAGACGCGTGCCCTGCTGCTGCCCCAGATATGGCCCCTGACGCCAGCATGATCACGGTTCCCGACGACGCTTCGACTATGGCGGTAAAGTCGCCTACAAGAGACGCGCCCAAGAAGGAAGAAACCAATTTCGACATGGAGCTGAAGAAAAAAAGACTCTGCGAGCGCTGGTTGGATAACTTGTTCATGTTGCTCTACGAGGACTTGAGGGCGTACACGACGTGGCAAGCTGAGTTCGTTCATTCGCAAGCACAGCAGATGGAGTACAAGAAATCAACGTTGGAGTGGGAGATATTGGGGCTGATTGCGTTTAGGTTGAAGCACTACAAAGAGGGCTCAATCGCTTTCTCTAATGCCTTGCGAGGCCGTTTTTCGGCAAAATCCCAGAGGGAGTTGTTGAAGTACTACCAGTTGGAACGCTCCAAGCTCATCTCCAAAACCAACGTGGCTGACTTGGGGAAGTCCGCCAACCACAATCTTACAAAGATGATCAACCAGCTAAACGAAAAAATCCTTGAGGCATGCATTAAAGTCTTGGTATGGAACCACAGGTGGTACAACGATTTCTCGCCTAATTTGATTCAGACGTTCACCGATTTGGTAGCCAAGGAAGGCTTGATTAAAATCCAATCAGTGGTTCAAGCCGTATACTCCCATGAGCTCAACCAGCCTGAAGGCTCGTCCAGTCTGGGAATAATTCACATGATGGAAAGCTTGTATGACTTCGCCAAAGAATACAAGCTTCAGGGTGTGGAGAACTAAGAAGAAATCAATTACGTGATAGACTTTTTAAAAACCAGCTGGCAGTATGAAAAAACTGATCCTGGACGTTTGATGCTTGGCTCATACATTCCATGGCTCATCCAATTTCGACAGGAATGTTTCCTGACGACTAGTGATGCGGAAGCCATGAACAATTGCCTACTATTCGACTCGCTGCAATTTTGAGGAATTTTAGAATGAAGCGAAGGAGGCAAGACACGCAAATTAACGGGTCCTTCGAGACTTGGCTCGCCGCCGATTTATTTTTATCAAGTAGGAACCGACTTATGTACGACCGCTTCCATATCACGCGTTGCAACTCCAACTCGGATAGCACCGTGCCAAGTCTCATCGCCCCATTTTGGGTCACGTGCGATCAGCAAATTTCACGTCATGGCTAAAGACGTGCTTGTTTCTCTACAAGTGCCTAAGATTCAAATATTTTCTCTTTTTTATCCACAGGAGCATTGTCCATAACTATCCTTCGATTCGTCTTTTTCAACGTCAAATGTCTAACCCAGCTGACAGATTGTGGATGCTTCAGAGCCATATCCAAATAAGAAAAGCAAGTGAGTTGCGACCAGAGTTCCCTCTTGCAAGAAAATTCCAGATTCCAAGAACCCCCTCTGCCCCCAAAGTCGCCTACGGCAATCAAGTGCAATACGTGAATCGTTAACTATTTACAGTTCCAAAGTCTGCATTCATGCCGACCATACGATCATGAACAAGAACTAGCATGAACCGGACTCTACAGGCGAAAAGACTGACTCTCTATGACTCCTCGGATTTGTCCTCAGACTCGGCCTGGGATCTCTCCTGCTCAAATCCCTCCAGCGCAACTTTGAGGAGCTCTTTTTTGGATTCCTCCAACCTCTGTTTTCTCGACTGGATAAGGGCATCTCTTCTCTCTAACTCCTCGATCCAAAGCAGCTCTCTTGCCTTGGCTTTCTCCCGGGCAAGATCCTCGCGCGATTTCTTTTGTTCGGCTGTTTCTTTTTGGTAGTAATAGCCGCCAACAACCAACGCCACAAGTGTAAAAGCCTGAAAGCCAACTCTGTACCTGAAGTACTTCTGAGTGTCCAGTTTTCTTCCTTGTTTCAAGGCTTTGGCAGCAAGTATCACGGCTGCCGTTGTCAAAAGCGTTCCTATTGGCACCAAGGGCTGCTGCTTGCTCTTGGAAACAAGCTTCTGGATTGTGTCCATTTCACTGTCGCGAGTTAGTACACATGAATGTAAAACAGCAATTGAATAGATTACATATAATAATACGTGAGTGTTTTCACATACTCTACATCGAGCTCGTTGGTTCCGTCGAACGAGGATGGGATTTTGGACGACATGTTTCTATTTGATTAGAGAAGGAGGTTAGTTCCACCTATGAGAACAGGAGGTTGCGATAGGTGAAATAAGCCTGGTGTCACCATGCAGTGAAGTGAGCAATTTAATACAACGTAAGCTCTCTACGCCCCAATGTCAAAGGCCCCGGAGGCAAAAGGTGAATTGTTTGAATTCTTTTGTCTATCGGTCACAATTCCTACATCATTAAAGTTGTTATTGCTGTTGTTGTTTCTTTTGGGGAGTAGCGGTCGCTTCTCACGAGACGGGTGGTCAGTCCAAATTTCGTGAACGTTAACAGTCTGAGAATAAACATCTGGCAAAATCGACTATTTTTTTGGTCCGCGGCATTTCTATTGTATGTGGTTGTCGTAAGATAAATCATTGCTACTACCGTGGACTGACCTGGGCCTGTCGAATTTTTGTGGAAGAAAAAGATATGTCCGGTTCAGCATATCACTTTAATTATTGAGAATTATTGAGAAAAGTGCCAAACTGATTCCCCGACAATCACTTGCTAAAAAAGATATTTTCTTTGAAACAATTCCAAGATATCCCGCGTATATTTTTAAAGGACCAAGCAGGCATCAATTATCATCCAAGAATCTGTACCCAATATTCCTTTCGTCACCCTTTCAATCCATGTACAACTTCATAGGGATAGTCGCATAGTACTTGATACGCACCCAGCCTTTGCGTAGACCCCGCGCATATAGTACTTACCCCTCCACGCAACAAAGTTCACACGGAAACCCATCACATCTCACCACTATGGAATTCGTGATTTCAGCAGTGAGTATAACCGTCAGGGTTTGTCATCGGCTCATTCTATTCCCGTTCACTGGCGTGGTGTTCCCCATAATACGCTTCTTCTACGGCCTTGTCAACCACCTTTTGCTCATTCCAATATTTCTTATTTTTCGTACTTTCATATATGGGTTCATCTACATACCGCTTTTGCCTGTTTTGAAAGTCACAGAAATACACTTCGACACTTTGGTGCCGGTGGAATTGACGCTTTATCGACTTGCGGTTGGCTTGCTACCTCATCTCCACGTATTTTTGTATCATTCCATCCACTATTTCATGGTTAGCATGTTTGTTGGGACATTTGTGGGAATGGTAGCTGGGTTCAACATCAGTATTGTTTCCCGGATCTTGTGCATTGGAGAAACGAAAAACGAATCCGCAGTGAAACGCTTTGGCGAGGCTCCGGTAAATGCACCTGAGTGGAAAAGAGTGAAAAGAGACCCACACTCCGTGGTGGAAACTTCTGAAATTTCACCCAAGAAGCAGTCTCCAGAGAGACCAAAGCATAAAAATATCCTTGAAGAAGTACCAAAAGTGAAAACCGAACCCAACTTCATGTTTTCGCCAACTCGCGAAAGCGCGGAGCTAAATGGTAACGCGATCTTCGAAGATGATGACGGCTACAGTTTCATGACGTATAAAGTTTCTGACGACCGCCGAAAGCATAGGAAAAAGGATGGCTTCAAGAAAAGACGCGACAACAGATACAGATCTGTTCCGCCACGGCTACAGATGACGATAGAGGAGGAGTCAGAATCGGAAACTATACCTGCACCCATGCATTCCACAACAGCTGGAATACCCATTAAACATGTGTCTTTGGCCTACGCTACGGGCACTATCGGGTCCTCCAAAACATCGAGCACTGACAGTTCTGTGTTCAGTAAGACTCTTGGCCAAATGAGTTCCGAGACAAAAGAAATCGCTTTGCTAGATTCACCAGCAGGCGCGTCCGATATGAGTGTGGCGGGTGCAGATTGTAAAGACAAAGATGACAGCGGACCGAAGCAGGACGGCTATACACGTGACATCCTAACCAGTGTGCACGGCCCGGCAGATGCAGATGCACCTACTGCTGACAAAGTGAGCGCAAAGGAGGAGCGAAGTGTTAGCGATGCGAAGTAACGCAAAAATCTTTAGCCATTAAAAGGTTCAGTTTCGCCTTATTCGGAACGCGCTTCAGGGTGCATAGGTTTCAAGCAATTCAAGTGGGACCCTTCGGACTGCATCTCACCTCGACTGCGAAAGAAACAGAGGCGTACATCGGTGCGGTGTGTATGTGGTGGTTGGTGTGAACGGTGCGTATGGATTGGTGTGTGTGTTGGGCCTTTCACCGACATACGATGAGCTTATGTGAATTCTTAACGTTTCACGGTTTTTTTTTCTAGAGACGCGAAGTTTATCTTATCGTTGACCTCAAAGTCCACGCGACGCTGGCACACATTGTTCAATCCTGACTTTCGTCTTTCGCTCATTTTCTTTTCAGTCCCGTCATCGTTCAGCAGCATATGAAGCTTCACTTTTATCAGTCTGATAACACTGCGGGAAAAAAGCTATCATACGAGCCGATAGATGGCAATCTGTCGCTTCCGTGGCTCAAGCAAACTAGACTTGTTGCTCTAGATTCCCAGTATGTGGAAATGGAGGCTCCAAGTGACCCAGCGGTGGGAATAGCAAGAGCCCTAGCATTCCATTTGAGAGACATTGGAATTTTTGATGGGTATGACCCTGACGACGGTGGAGAAAGCGGTGGGTATTCCGATTTTACATGCAAGCTAGAGCTTGTGTTGATCCATTCCAACAAGGAATACCAGATTGTTCTTAATCTTTACTACCGGTACCGAGGGGACAAAAAGGAGAGCCAAAAAACCGACTTGTCAGATGTACAAATATCAAATTGGCTTTTTGATCGCATAGTCAATGACTCAAATAGTCTGCCCCTTATAGAGATGAAGCTTAGACATCTTTTGCAGTTGGACTGTCTCAACTGCACCATTAACGGCTTGGAGGTTGAGCTTTGAGTGCTCGAAACAACGGGGCGCGCTGGGTCGACACCCCACAAAAAGCAAAGACAGATTCAGAAAATGGCTGTTTTGCAGTTTGATAATCCTACAAATTTTAGTTCTTCATCATGTATATTAAAACTTTCAAAATTGTGTACTTTATATTTCGTTAAATGCAAATTTGTCACGCAAGCTAGCCGTGATAATCAGTTGTGGTGTAGTGTACATTGTTTTCTCAGGATTGTTTGTGATCTTTGATATACTCGAGATAAAAGTCTCCGAACACGTCCCAGTGAAATTTCATCAAGGTGGATATCCTGTTTGCAATACCCGTCATTTCAGAGTCAGACTTCTTGTGCTTCAAGCTCAGCTTGCCGGTTGCGATCTTTATACCCAGGTTTGATTGCGTCGCAGTGGGTTCAAACTTCATGGATTGCCCCACTTCGTGAATAAGATCCTTGAAAACTTTTGCCTCCATCAATCCATACACATCAGAACTTGGTTGAATCTGTTTGATGAGCCAATTGTAACTGAAATCAATCAATGGTTGTGGTAACTTAGTCGACTGGACTGAAGCGCTCGATGGATCATTCACCACGTTTCTTACTAACTGAATCGCGATTGCTCTGATGTTTCGCGTCCACTTCACATTTCCATGTTCATCGGTGACGATGGCCAAGATCTCTTCTTGGACTCTGGTAACGTTTTCAACTTGCAAACTAAAAGCTCTGTAGCTAGAGGCAGACTCGTAACTTGAGATTAGTTGCTTGAACAAAACAACACATAATTGAACACACACCAACTGCCTGACATCTGCGCGTAATAAAATTAATCTGGTGTGGTCGAATGCTAAAGTGGAAGGGAACTCAGTGGCCATGTTGCGACACGAAAGGAGATCTATTATGGAAGAGGTGAGAACGGACTTGTGGTCTCCAACAGTGATATCTTTCTCTGCGCCCAAAATTTTCAGGCAGTTCTGAGCAAACCATTTCAAGGAGTCCTTTATGTCAATCTTGCAGTGGCTGATGAGTTGATTGAAGTAGTCTCTCTCAAAATCGACAGCAGTCTCTATCAAAACAGGCCTCAAAATACGGATTTGGTGATTTGCAACATCCAACTTCATTGCTTCCAAGATGGAGAAAATGGACCTCAAACCTTGAACAAGCTTAACTACCGAATTTTCATTGCTTGCTTCCTGGAATTTTGAAATCATATCGGATACCCATTGATCTCTCATGGGGGCGCAATGAGACTTGAAAACTTCTCCGAGCCAGTGGGCCATCGCCACAAAATCAAATGAGCCATGGGAAAACTGCTGCACAGCCAAATCCATGTCCATGATTTCGTTGACTGGAGCACGATCTTTGCCCGGCAAAAGTGACATCAAGATATCGCGTAAGGTGGTGAACAATGCGGGTAACCGATGAATCTTTGCGGGTTGGGACCCAGAGGCGACACTGGCATCGAAGAATTGTTTGCACTCCTTCTCGATTTCTGCCCAGTATCTTTCGATGACAGACTTCTTTCTTCTTCCCCTGTCACCATCCAAGTTTGGTCTGAATTGAAGTTGTGGGTCGAAAAGAATGTCATGTCTCAACTGAGGGTTCTTCAAGATTTCATGCAAATCAATTTCTTTGAGTGACTGCAAATTGATAGGCGGAAGTGAAGGTGCCGCAGATGTGAGCGATGCCAAACTTTTTGGCGGGTGGAGACTCTTGTGATGCAATGTTGCCGCCTTGTGTGCCGAGTCTAGATTGGTGGTTCCAACGACCCCGGGACTACGTTTGGAAGGGCGCGGCGGAAGAGCCTGTTGCTGCAACACATGTGTCCTTGATGTGTAGTTGATTATGGGCAAGGAGCGCGAGCGGAAGCGGCGAAACAACTTCGGGGACTTGCTGAAGGAAGACGCTGCAGCGGACGAGACCACCATCGGCCGCGCAGATTTCTTGCCGGCATGAAAAGTTCTGGAAGCCGAGTTTTTGGGGCCGAACGTTGGCTCGAAAACGGGCTTATTTTCTCTCGAAGCCGCCGGGAAATGCAAGGTGGATGGCGAGGACGTGGACGTCTGATTCAAGGCGGTAGATGCTGGGAATTTGTTGACCGTAGTATCGACGGGGCACACGCTGTCGGCACCACTGCCACTGAGAATATGATGCTGGAGGAGAATATGCCTGTGGTGGAGTTGTGCGTGGTGGCGATGGTGGTTGATGTCTAGCGGAGTCAGCGAGGGCGGGATGGGGTCATGCAGCCCGACGGGGGTCTCGTTGCAGGAAGGCACTTCGGCGTCCCGAGCAGAGGCGTCGTCCGGCGTGATCACGGAAGCGTCTAGCCTTGCTCTTTTTGTTTTTTCGCTGGAGGAGCCCACACTGACAGAGCCCCTGTTGGAAGGCAGATCGAAGAAGACGGGGCGCAAGGTTTCTTCCTGTAGCATCTGATCCTGGTTCTCATTTGTGTTGTTGAGCTGGGACGTCATGCTGTGTCTGGTGTGATTTTGCCAATTTTTGGGTGATCGGTCAAGCCACAGCTAATATGGGTCACGCCTGGTGTATGCCAGAAGCCGCCCGAAAAGATTTCCTGTCGACTGCCGAGCGGGCGGGAAAAAAAGGGGGTTGCGTCGGAAGGGGTGGCGTCTATTTCGCTCAGCGATTTGGAAGGGCAGAATAGAAGCGGTTGGGGGCGCCTTGGATATTTTGCTCTCTGGTAGGTGAGGGCAGAGTACGGGGGCAAAAGTTCTGGGGAGGAAAAGCGTCCGATAAGTAAGCGTTCCCTGGACTGAATGTAAAACGTATTGTCAAAGTGAGGAGTGTTTCGAAAAAAGAAAGTAGGGGGCAAGGCGGGTATTTGAGGATCGGGCGGAAAAAAGGACTTCGGCTCAAGTAGAATGGTTGATGGAAGGGCGTATGGCGTGAGAAAGCAAAGGAAATGTGGATGGTATTATAGAAGTAAAAAAGAATGAGAAATAGACTAAGAAAAAAAGAAAAGAAAAGAAAAGGGATCGAGAGGCACAAGGGATGACACAGGCAAGTCGATATGTCTGAGGGATGACCGATTAAGCGCAGGTTTCGAAAAAGCCGCAAAGGCCTGTGAGGATGGGAGGGAACAGGTGTGTAAGCAGGACAGAAAAAGAAACGACGAAAAGAACTAGACGAAAGAGGAAAAAAAAATCGGTGCGCTCGTTATTGGCGCGGCCAGACAGGATCAACAGCCGGACTCCGACAAGTCTTGGATTGAGCACCGAAGGGCTTAGCGACTGGGGGCCAGACCATTTTGCAGAAAAAGGAAAGGAATCGGAACCTCGCCGCCCAGCACAGCCCGGCCGGCACAAACGAATGAAAGCTGTTGCCAGAAAGCAAAGCCGTGAGGCGAACGATTGTGCGAGGCCGAAATAACGAATCTTGCCACAGACGTTCTTCGTAATTTTGATGAACGGGGAATTCGAAAAAAGTACGAGCTGGCGTCGCACGCAGGGCATATCTTATCGGTTGGAGTGGCGCGGGTTCGCCCGACTTTTCTGTCGAGCGCTTCCGCTTTCGCAAGTCATAATTAAAAGCCTTTCACCAATTTGCGAGAAACAAGCTACACCGACCGAGCGTAACTCCGGTTCGTTTCGGGATTCTCGGGAAATTCGAATGAGACTCGAGCATCTTGCGTGAAAACAACGAAAAAACACAACACAAAGAAAATAAAAATGGACAAAAACAAAGACAAAAAACCAAAACCAAAACCAAAAACCAAAACCAAAACCAAAAACCAAAAAAGACAAAAAATAACAAACCTGGAACGCTGGGTGGGCGTATGAAGCCGAAGTCTTTGGGGTGCAAATCAACCGAAGGCCGGCACCGAAGAAGAATACGAAGTTTCGACACAGCTCCGCGTTTCTTTGCTTGTTTCAGACTGCTGCCGCTACTGCTGCGGCGATCTCGATTGCTCGGTACTTTAGACCTCCTCGTCCAGAGAAGAGCGCAGGGCCATTTCGATCATCCCCCCTGCACACGGCGAATTTCGAGGGAGCTCTGCCAAAACAGCCAGGTGGCAAACATGCTTCGATTTCCATCGCAATAATCGCGCACCGAAAACCGGGCCCCGTGTGCCAAGCTTTCTAGGACCCCGAACAGCCAGAGTTTGTCATCCTTTCGCTGCGTCAGTAGTGGGAGGCAAGTTAAGGTTCCCAGAACCCAAACTCTAGTTTTTTTTTTCTTTGCGAAGATCTGTGTCCAACTAAAACATAACCCATGCATCACACCAACCCCGTCCCCTGCAGGAGAACGATGACTTGGTTAAGCCTTGGCCGGCCACGATCTATTGTAGAACATGTGCCAAGACATCCACAGGCGAGTTAAGCATTCCCCACCTCCCCCGCGCTCGTCATGACAAGCACGCTGGATGAGCTCACCCCATCCATGCAATAGGATACCATTCCATGTCGTAATTCCTGCAGCATTGCTCATGTGTTTGAGCAGATTGACGTTCGGACTAAAGTTCTGTCTCCAATACTCTGGCCGCCCCACTGCAACACGGGACCAGAGTGGGCTAAATGAGGGTCGTACCGGGAGCCACGGGCGGAAAAGGGGAATGTGGAAGAGATTTTCATGCAGCTCTTTCCCCTATCGGTGCTCTCAAATCAGAAAAAAGCCTGAGCGTGCAGCAATCTCGCGCCACTTCCCCGTGTGCGCGGGGCAGCCTCGCCTTGTCATTGGCTTCGTAAGTCGCAATGCGCTCTCAAAAGGGCCGGTGCCTGCAGACGGCGCTGCTCGTGCATACCTAGTCCCATGACGTTATTTTAAAGCTGGCCCTGGGTGCAGGAGCACCGTATACGTCCTGCCCTCTCGTACTCGCTGAGTGATGGGGGAAAACAAAGGGGAAGCCATGAGCGAGAAGAGCATGCACAGAACGCGGCACTAGCTTTTTAGCCGAAACAAACGAGCCTCGGGCGGCTGGGGCTTCCAACTATAGTGCTTTGGGTGGGGCTTCGTGGCCTGTGCTTCGGAACGTCAGGCCGGTTTGCCTAGAACTTTTCGTGCTGGGATTCCGCATTGCGCGGGTGAAAACAGAACGATCGCCCAGGCCGCCACACACAGGGTTGATCGAAGCACGACGGCACAGACGCGTGCTACATGCCGGGCCCGCCGGTATATGGGCTGTGCTGCAGCGAACGCAAGCTCGGCGAAGGGCCACGTCAGGCGGGACAGGCGCAAGTCTTAGTAGGAGGCGGCGAAGCCCGATGGCCTGGGCCGCGCCGCCTCCCTGCGCCGGGCGGCGCCGGCCCGAAAAAGAACCAGGGGACTGTTTTGTGCCCATAGACAAACATGCCCCCCGCACGGCCAGAAACCCCGAAACCCGTTCCTTTATCCAAAGGCCCAATGCGGCGGGGCTTGGTGTGTCGTTCTGTCTCTGGCTCCTTAGCGCGCGGGCGGCTCGGCAGCGCTGCGACGATTGCGTCACTGTGCGGCCGAATCAGCGTCGAGCATTTCGCTCTAGACGAGGAGTGCATTGCAAAAACGGTTTTTCTTGTTCGCTGCCCGTGCAGACAGCCCGGGCGCCAGTTTCTGCACACGTTCCCCAGGACCAGTGCCGCTGGCCCAGGGAGGCCCCAGGCCGGGCAGGATCGGCGGGCATTGGCCTGCCTGCAATCGCCGTCATGCGGGGCGAGTAAATGGCCATTGTGAGCGGGATCTCAAATTTTGCTGGCAGGTGCAGAATCCCTCCATGGCCGTGCGCTTAGGCTCGGGCGCCAAAGAGGCTTCCGGCCTGTGCTTTCTTTTTCCGGCCTGCTCCCGTGGAGCCCGTCTGGATTTGCCCACTTTGCTCACCGCACCTTTCCGCCAAATACACCTCCTCGGCACACCCACGCCTACTGCCCGGGCCCATCACTCCAAGCGCACTTGCGAGCCCAGCGTAC